>NC_087066.1:37398672-37571554 GCF_963678635.1 Symsagittifera roscoffensis
CACTAGAAATCTCAACTCGAAGTGCATAAAATTTAATCAGAGCCCAAAATTTTTTACAATACCAAAGCAGAAAAAGCGGCATTGAAATTAATGTTTTTAAAACATGGTCAAGCATTTTTTCCAAACATGAATTCAGTTTTCTCTGTGACCGTAGTCTAATAGAATTTCCATGTCGTGGTTCTGACCCTCAAACTGAATTGAGCTCACTCTTCACTGCTTGAAAAAATTCATCTTTAAAGAAGGTTATCTTGCAAGATCTTGCAAGATCTTTTAAAGAGATGCATCGTCTTTGAAAGAATCTTGCAAGATTCTTGCAAGGTTTCGCACACTAGTCAATTAGGGGAAGTTATCTTGTACGACCTTGCAAGAATATTGAAAAACTCATCTAAGGAGGATCTTATAGAAGGTCATAAGCGAGATCTTCTTAGGCATGATTTCTGGAAGCAAGATCTTTAAAGAGTAGTGGTACCACTTAAATACTTAAGCAAATCAGCAAAAGAAAAAAAAGAAAAAATTAATTTGAAAGTTATCATGAGTATAAATGTTCATCGTATCCAAGTGAACACAACATACAATATATCTGAAGCTATTTTAATCTATTGATCAAAGTTTTGACATAAATAACAAAAATTTAAAATTTATCCACTAGAAATCTCAACTCGAAGTGCATAAAATTTAATCAGAGCCCAAAGTTTTTTACAATACCAAAGCAGAAAAAGCGGCAATGAAATTAATGTTTTTAAAACATGGTCAAGCATTTTTTCCAAACATGAATTCAGTTTTCTCTGTGACCGTAGTCTAATAGAATTTCCATGTCGTGGTTCTGACCCTCAAACTGAATTGAGCTCACTCTTGCAAAATCTTGCGAGATAAAGTCCATCTTGCAAAATCTTTTAAGATCACCTTACTTGATCGACTAGGCTGGTTTATGTGTAAATCAAGTTTTTTGAATAGTCTTTTTTTCAGTTTAATTTACAGGGAGCAATGAATCTTAGCGGGAATTCCTTTCTAGCAATCAGAACTTAACGTGACTTTGGTTATGTTCAGCCCATTGTTGCAAATTTTTGTCATCAACCAGAGTCTAAGATTCAGAAAACAAGATGAAAAACCCGAAACTTTAGTTTCTTAAGTTCTGTTCCTTTTTTGTTAATAGTTTTTTTATCACTTTTCGCTGATCTTGCTTAATTTGAGTTAAAGTCGCACAAACGTCATAAACTGAACTAATTTTTTCTCATATTTTTTGCATCGCGCGAGTGCTGCAAATTTTCTTAAGATTTTTGAAATTTTTTTTGATGACCTTGCTTAAGGTGACTTAAAATCTCACGAGCTCTGCAAGCGACTTGATATTTTTGTAATGTTTTTGCTGACGTAGCATAAAATGTTTTAAAGTTAAGCAAGCGCTGCAAGGACAAAACAACTGTAACCCGACCTTGGATTACCACTCTCGCTTTTGTGTTACTGGTCAGAATTGATAAAATATTTTATCTTAAAATCACTGTTGTATAGAATTTTGTATAAAATTACATCAACCGTGAACATTTGTCGGTATCATAGAAATGATAATTTGCTTCAAAATGAAAAAAAGATAATTAAAATAGCTAAAGTTTTGGAAGTTTGAAGCTTTTAATTTACAAATCGTTTCAATCAAAAATGCCTTGTCATTAGGGACTAATAAATTGTTGATGTTTGCGTAAGTATAAGGCGTTAATACACAATTGATATATTAATTTGGTTCGCAAAATTTTTCTAAAATGTCACAGTGTTGACAGCATAAATAGCTGTTGATACAAGAACAAACGCACAATTTACAACATTCGGGAAGAAGAATGTAAGATAGATACCTCGAGAATCTCTTCAGAAGGAAAAAAGTAATACCAGGAATGAGTAAGAAAACATTTATAAGCTGAATTGAGTTTTACAACTTTCCTCAATTGAATGAACAAACTGATCTAAATTGAATATTTAGGTTTAATTCGAAAATAGTTAGGTTAAAGATCAGAAAGCAGAACCTAGGAGGAGTCCGCGATTAAACGACTGCATGATATAATTGTTTTTTTTTCGTGGTCGCTTTTGTTTTGAACTAATGGACTTACAACAATTGCAGTTTGCTTGGCTCACTTCGTTAAATCTAATTTGCTTTTCAAAATATTAATTTTTTCGTTCCGTTCTTATACGTAGTTTATGTCCATTTTTTACTGATCTTGCTTAATTTGAATTAAAGTCGCACAAGCGCTATAAACTGACCTAATTTTTTCTCACATTTTTGCATCGCGCGAGGGCTGCACGTTGACTTATAATTTTTGAACCATTTTTTGCTGAACTTGCCTAATTTGACTTAAAATTGCGCGAGCACTGCAAGTTGTCCTAAAATGTTTGTAATATTTTTGCTGACCTTGCTTAGTTTGACTTAAATCCCGCGAGTGGTGCAAGTTGATTTTAAATTTTAGTTGATAAGCTAAATGACTCCAAGTTGATCAGCTATGTTATCTTAAAGTGACTGTTTTATAGAATTGCTTTTGAAATAACATCAATTCTGAACATTTGTCCTGCGTCAAAAAAAGATAATTTGCTTCAAAATGGGGAAACCCTAATTGAAACAGCTAAAAGAGAATACAAAATTGCTGCAATTTTCTAGAAACTTGAAGCTTTTTAATTATAAATTTTGTCAATCAAACTGCTTTGTCTTCAGGAACAACAAAACATCATATCTGATGTTTGCGTAAGTAAAACGCGTTGATACAAAATTTATTTTTTGATTCAGTTCGCAATAGTTTTTTAAAATGTCACAGTGTTGAAAGCATAAATAGCTGTTGATATAAAAGTGAACACGCAATTTACAGCATTCGGAATTAAGAAAAATAGAAACATCGAGAAATTCTTCATAAGGAAAAAAATAATACCAGGAATAAGTAAGAAAACAATTGTAAGCTGAATTGAGTTTTACAATTTTCCTTAAAAAATAGACAAAATGATTCATATTAAATATTTAGGTTTATATCAAAATTTGTTAGGTTAATGATCAGAAAACACAACCTAGCTTGATAAATGTTTTTTTTTCGGGTCGCTTATTTTCAACTAATGGACATGCGATAGTTGCAGTTCGATTTTGTCACTTCGTCGAATCTAATTTGCTTTCTAAAAAATTCGTTTTTTCCCCGTATTTATAATTAGTTTTTTTCTTCATTTTTTTGCTGATATTGCTTAATTTGACCTAAAGTCGCACAAACGCTATAAGCTCATCTAATTTTTTTCTCACATTTTTTGCATCGCGCGAGTGCTGCAACTTGACCTTACTTTTTTAAAACATCTTTTTCTCCTTACCTTGCTTAATTTGACTTAAAATTGCGAAAGCGCTGCAAGATGACTGGATGTTTTCGTGAAATTTTTGCTGACCCTGCTGAAAGTGACTTAAAATCGAACGAGCGCTGCAAGTTGGTAAAACAATTTTAATGCATTTTTTGCAGACCTTGCTCAATTTGACTAAAATCCGGCGAGCGCTGCAAGTTGACTTAATATTTTTGTAACATTTTTTGCTGACCTTGCATAACTTGACTTAAAGATGAGTAAGCGCTGCGAGGACAAAACAACTGTAGCCCGACTTTGGGTTAGCTTTTTTGTTTTTGTGCATACGAGAAAAGAATGAAGGAAAACTTGCATTTACTTGTCAGAACTGATAAGCTATCTTATGATAAATTCACTGTTGTATAGTTTTGTGTATAGAATAACATCAATCATGAACTTTTTCCTGGATCATAGAAAATATAATTCGCTTCGAAATGGGAAAAAAAATAAAAGAGCTAAGATAGAATGCGAAGTTGAAAAATACGGAATTGAATCAACTAAAAAACAAGTTGATTCGAATTAAAAATTTAGGTTTATATTAAATTTTGTTAGGTTAAAGATCAGAAAGCGGAACCTAGGAGGAGTCCGCGATTACAAGACTGCTTCAGTTTCCTGGTCGATTTTTTGTTGAACTAGTGGACTTGCGATAATTGCAGTTCATTTGGTTCACTTTGTCAAATCGAACTTGCTGTGTAACATTTTAATTTTCTTTCCGTTTGCCTAAATCTGCGATTGGAAGTATATATAAACTTAAATAGTTTGATAAAGTATAGACGAGTATGTTATGCTTTGAAATATCAAAAACTGTTTCGGTCTGCGCTTTTTGACAACTAAGTGTTCAGATTAAGTACTCTGAAACTTTTTGGTTTCTCTTATTATCTTCTTTTTTTTCTGCTGGACGTCGTTTTAACCAAAATACTGAAAGAAAAAAAAAGAAAAAAAGTATCACCACAACGAAGTACAAACAAATAAAATCAAACTGTTTTCGGATAAGTCGAATACATTAATGATCTTCTTATAAGCTGTTGATACTTAAATACTACTGCGCAAAGTTTGAAAATCTTTAGGTCGAATGAAGTATTGGGCTGCTCATAAATTATCCATTGTGCAAACTTTAAAAACCGAACTTTTAGAGGATCTTCTCAATGACCCTAAAGTTCCTAAAATGAGTGAACACATTGTATTCGGGGATTCAAATCTCAACCTTTTGAGAGGTAACTCCTTTTGGACAATCTTTCAGGAGCTGCTTTGCAGTTTTAATTTTCAGTTTGATCAATTGTCTGCTGCTTCAAATGAGCAAAGCATTTCTAAATACAAAATCGCTGATTGGTGTTATCAATGAAGTAATAAGAGGCAGTTTGAATGATTCAATTAAGTCCTATTTGAACAAAAGAAATCAGCTTATTTTTATAGACGCGTCCCATTTCAAAACTATAATTCTCGAATTTGGAGTTCCCTGAGGATCTATCCTTTGCCCGCTATTCTTCATCCTTTACATGACAGTTTTTGATAGTTGTTGCAATCATCTTCACAGTATTCTTTAGGCGGATGACGATACAGCATTGCTAAAAACACAGGACAATGACACGCGGAATGCTGAGTTGAATGATGAAATTAAGGCTGACCAAACTAATATGGTTAAATACATAAAATCCGGCAATAGATAAATCTAAATGCTGTCAAAACAACCGGAGACTTATGAAGAAGAAGTTTAAATTTTTAAATACTTAGACCGCAAAGAGTAGATTTGAAATACAAATTGAATTTCGAGAAGCACATACAAGTGCTCAAGAAAAAAAGGTCGTTTCTTCGGAATCTTTCACCAGCTAAGGAAAACCTTGAATTCAAAAAAAAACGCTGAGAGCAAGCAAAAGTTGCGTACAACCAATATTTCAATATAATGTTCTGCTATACAAAATAACAAGTAAATCTAATTTTAGTGAGTTACTAAGAAGTTAGTAAGGTTTCATAAGAAAAAACTCAGAATTCAAAAAATTTTGTTTTTCAATATAATTTATTAAAAAAACAAAACTTGAATCAATATTAAATTTAGAAGCTTTCAAGCTAAAGTATACTTGGTGATTAAAAAAGGTATGAAAAATTCAGCATGAGGCAAAAAGCAGTGGCAAAGGATCAATTTTTAAGTTTGCAGATTAAAACTACTTTTTAAAAACTTAGTTTCATTTGGATTACTATCCGAACTTTATCAATAATCTTTCTATATGGCGGTTTGGAAGCTTTTTCATTATAACTTTTTCGAAATTACTTTCTGGGTTTTTGGATTCGTTATGTAAAACTTTGCGGAATTTAATTTGGATTGTTAGCTAATTGTATTGCTGTGTTTTTGAGGGATGTGTCTCAACAAGTTTCTTATATCTAATAGTTGCTATTTGGATCTCTAAATATTAATCTAGCATCAGAGACTACGGGTTGAGTTGTTGGACCAACCAGGCTCAAAATGGCTATGTTTCGACCGGCTCGTTTAAAAAGGGCTCTAATTTGACCGACTCGACCCAAATCGGCGACCGTCTTAATTTGCGACATAAATTGGATTCCGTTCGACAGTGTCAGTCGAATCATGAGTCGAGCACCTGAGTTGGTCTGAAAAACTGCGCCATGTTCGCCTCTGTCTGGAAAACCACGCTGTATCCGCCTTGGTTGCGAAATTCGCGCCGTCCCCGCCTTGGTATGAAAAGTCGCGCTTTATCCGCCTTGGTCGCGAAAGTTGCATCATATCAGCCATGGTCGCTCCGCGGGTCACGCCGCATCCGGATTCAGACCCAAATTGCATAGTCGCGGCGAGAGTTTCATCTGGAATGTCTGAACATAAGGTCTGGAAGATCTGGACATGAGTCGTGCCAAGGGTTGCGCCGCATCCGGATTCAGACGCAAATTGCACAGTCGCGCCGAGAGTTTGATTCTGGAAAGTCTAGATATAAGGTCGGGAAGGTCTTGACATGAGTCATACCAAGGGTGGCGCCGCATCCGGATTTAGACCCAAATTGCATAGTCGCGCCAAAAGTTTCATTCTGGAAAGTCTGGGCATAAGATTTGGAAAGTCTGGACATGAGTCGCGCGCGCCAAGGGTCGCGCCGCTTCCGGATTTATACCCAAACTGCATAGTCGCGCCGAGAGTTTCAGTCTGGAAAGTCTGGACAAAAGGATCGAGAAGGTCTGGACATGAGTCGGACCAAGGGTCGCGCCGCATCCGGATTAAGATCCAAATTGCATAGCCGCGCCAAAAGTTTGAGTCTGCAAAGTCTAGACATACGGTTTGGAAAGTCTGGACGTGAGTCGCGCCAGGGGTCGCGCCGCATCCGGATTTAGATCCAAATTACATAGTCCCGCCGAGAGTTTGAGTCTGGAAAGTATGGCCATGAGTCGCGCCGTGGGCTGCGAAAGTCTGGTAATACCAAAATTTGGTCGCGAGAGTCTGGACATGGGTCGCGAAAGTCTGGACATACTAAAATTTGGTCCCAAAAATCTCAACATTGGTCGCGAAATTCTGTGTCCAGACTTTCGCGACCCATGTCCAGACTTTCGCGACCAGGTTTTGGTATGTCTAGACTTTCTCGGCCGACGGCGCACGACTCATGTCCAGGCTTTCCAGACCTTATGTCCAGACTTTCGAGACTCAAACTATCAGCGCGACTATGCAATTTGGGTCTAAATCCGGATGCAGCGGGACCATTGGCGTGACTCACGTCCAGACTTCCAAACCTTGTGTCCAGTCTTTCCATACTCAAACTCTCGGCGCGATTTTGAAAATTTGGTCTAAATCCGGATGCGGCGCGACCCTCAAAGTCTGGAAATAAGTCTGGAACCTCGACCCGGGACAACCCATACTCAAATTGCACTGTTGTATAGTTTTGTGTATAGAATGACATCAATCATGAAATTTTTCCTGGATCATAGAAAATATAATTCGCTTCAAAATGGGAAAAAATAAATAAAAGAGCTAAAATAGAATGCGAAGTTGAAAAATACGAAATCGAATCAACTAAAAAGCAAATTGATTCGAATTAAAAATTTAGGTTTATATTAAAATTTGTTAGGTTAAAGATCAGAAAGCGGAACCTAGGAGGAGTCCGCGATTACACGACTGCTTCATAAGTGTTTTTTTTTCGTGGTCGATTTTTTTGAACTAGTGGACTTGCGATAATTGCAGTTCATTTGGTTCACTTTGTCAAATCGAACTTGCTGTGTAACATTTTAATTTTCTTTCCGTTTGCTTAAAACTGCGATTGGAAGTATATATAAACTTAAATAGTTTGATAAAGTATAGACGAGTATGTTATGCTTTCAAAAATCAAAAACTGTTTTGGTCTGCTTTTTGACAACTAAGTGTTCAGATTGAGTGCTCTGGAAATTTTTGGTCTCTCTTATTATCTTATGTTTTTTTTCTGCTGGACGTCGTTTTAACCAAAATACTGAAAGAAAAAAAAAGAAAAAAAGAATCACCACAACGAAGTACAAACAAATAAAATCAAACTGTTTTCGGATAAGTCGAATACATTAATGATCTTCTTATAAGCTGTTGATACTTAAATACTACTGCGCAAAGTTTGAAAATCTTTAGGTCGAATGAAGTATTGGGCTGCTCATAAATTATCCATTGTGCAAACTTTAAAAACCGAACTTTTAGAGGATCTTCTCAATGACCCTAAAGTTCCTAAAATGAGTGAACACATTGTATTCGGGGATTCAAATCTCAACCTTTTGAGAGGTAACTCCTTTTGGACAATCTTTCAGGAGCTGCTTTGCAGTTTTAATTTTCAGTTTGATCAATTGTCTGCTGCTTCAAATGAGCAAAGCATTTCTAAATACAAAATCGCTGATTGGTGTTATCAATGAAGTAATAAGAGGGAGTTTGAATGATTCAATTAAGTCCTATTTGAACAAAAGAAATCAGCTTATTTTTATAGACGCGTCCCATTTCAAAACTATAATTCTCGAATTTGGAGTTCCCTGAGGATCTATCCTTTGCCCGCTATTCTTCATCCTTTACATGACAGTTTTTGATAGTTGTTGCAATCATCTTCACAGTATTCTTTAGGCGGATGACGATACAGCATTGCTAAAAACACAGGACAATGACACGCGGAATGCTGAGTTGAATGATGAAATTAAGGCTGACCAAACTAATATGGTTAAATACATAAAATCCGGCAATAGATAAATCTAAATGCTGTCAAAACAACCGGAGACTTATAAAGAAGAAGTTTAAATTTTAAATACTTAGACCGCAAAGAGTAGATTTGAAATGCAAATTGAATTTCGAGGAGCACATACAAGTGCTCAAGAAAAAAAGGTCGTTTCTTCGGAATCTTTCACCAGCTAAGGAAAACCTTGAATTCAAAAAAAAAACGCTGAGAGCAAGCAAAAGTTGTGTACAACCAATATTTCAATATAATGTTCTGCTATACAAAATAACAAGTAAATCTAATTTTAGTGAGTTACCAAGAAGTTAGTAAGGTTTCATAAGAAAAAACTCAGTAGTCATTTTTTTATCTTATTTTTTTTTACCTTGAAAAAAATTGTAGAGTTTATCGAATAAATAAAATAGTGATCAAGTCCAGATTGAAAGATTTTTTATTTGTGACAAATCATTCAGCCCCTTCTGATACTATTTTGTGGTTTTTGATTCTGAAGAATAACAAGACCATTAGTTTATCAGGGGCAATTTATGGTTGTATAGACAGCTCCTTAATCGGTATCAAATAGTTGCTTGTAAGAAACTGTTTAAAAACCATATTTTTTGGACAATAATAAACACCAGCGTGAAGTTTTGAGTAGCGCAAAAACTAAAGCTTTTGATTAGTGTTTCTCAACATAATTTGGAAAAAAAATTGTACGGGAAAAATTGTTAAACATAAAAACACATAAATACATATATAAATACACACAGCGCACATACATAAGTCGGAATCCGGGATCTTTTTCGTTTCCCCACCTGCGAACTTTTTCGAGTAATTTTTTGCTCACTATTTCTGATTGTTACAAAAATTCGCACCAAAATTAGTAGTTCGTCAATTGGTCGTCATGCCTAACTGCGTAAAACCAGCCCTTGTATCATAAAATTGGAAAAAAGTCCAGGAAAAAGGGCAAATTTTAAAACTCAAAACATCTTTTCGACTTAAATTCAAGGAGTCAATATCTTCAATGGACTAAAAATAATAATGATAAAATTTGTTAATTTCAGCGTCGAAACTTGATCGAACATAAAATTTCTAAAAAGCACAAAAATTACGCATTTCTTCAAAATTCGGAACAACAAGATTCATCGTGAATCAGAGCAAAACTTGAATCTTCCGATCACCAGATTTTACTTTTTAGAAAAATCTAATGAAAAGTGCAAAAAAGTGAGAATTTTTTTGAAACTGTAAGATGTTTTTTTCTTTCCCCCTTTTTTATGTAAGTAGATGTTGATTTGTTTTTCGTGTGGGGTTTCCGAATTACAAAGAGCAAATTTCTCGCGACAATTCAATTTGGATGGATTTATTTTGCCGCATACTTTTTCACAAAACGAAATTTTTCTGCGCAAATTATCCCAATTTGATTTAGATAGTCAAAGTAACCCCAATTTGAAACCCGGATAAAATTGCGAGAAAAGATCCAATGTGATTTTTTAAGCTCACAAGAGCAATTTTTTTCTAGAGGATACAAAATTTTTTACTTGAGGTGTTCAGTCAAAAAATCGAAATTTGAATTAACACAAATTTTAAAGAAATAAAAAAATTTTACGAAAACAAAGCCTGAAAAAATAGGTTTGATGATTTGAAAACACTACCTTGGGCAAACAAAGTTTTTTAAACCATTAAATTAATGTCAATTCACATTTGTTTAAGGTTTTTTAAACTTTTTCCTGAAATAATACCTTTTTGTGCCAACTAAATCTGCTCAATTTGTGAGCCAAGCATTCTGGACAAAATTTGTTCCAATTTGTTCCAAAGTGCGGTTTTTTTCACGCTTGTGTTGTAATTTTTCTAAATTCAGAATATTCAAATTTTTATTTGAGCGCTTCGAAAAAAAATTCCTGAACAACCTGGACGGTAATGATGTCCATAGCTCAATTCTAAAAAATCTTTGCGGTTGTAAAATTTTAAATCATATCATTTGAGATAATTAATGTGCGATATATTGCGTTATCACAAAACGCGTAAAAGCAAAGCATTCTAAATTGAATTTTTCGTTTCCCCACCTGCGAACTTTTTCGAGTAATTTTTTGCTCACTATTTCTGATTGTTACAAAAATTCGCACCAAAATTAGTAGTTCGTCAATTGGTCGTCATGCCTAACTGCGTAAAACCAGCCCTTGTATCATAAAATTGGAAAAAGTCCACTTTGAAATTTCATTTTTTTTGTTTTTTTTACAAGTGCTATCTATTTTTTCAAATTGAAAACTTTTCCATAGACTTTTAATGGCAGTATGAACATGCAATACCGTAGCCGTAGGGAAGACACTGCTTTGTAATCGAAGCTTATCACCTAGAAAAAAATTATTTGGTTCTACACACTAGCCACATTCCTTTTTCTAACAGTACCCCTCTTTTAAAAACTATCCTCAAAAGGGCGTGGGAAGATTTTATGGCGTAGCGTTTTTGGTACCCAGAAAATTTGTATTGGGGTAAAACTTGAAATCATACGACAGACCTAACATTTGTGACAACATAAAAGAGTTTACTGACTTTTCCGATTTCAGATTACTTTGCAGGAAACAATCAGTGGAGAGGGACCCTGTTATCTAACTCCAGTCTTTTTCACGTGATTTTAATTGTTTTTTGGTCTAAAGAAGAATAGTGCTAACTAAAAGTTACCAAGTAAAAAATGTTCATTTGATTAGTATTGATGAAATTATCGCAGGTTCCCGAAATTGGTAAAAAGTTATCCTTTTCAATTCACTTTATCAATTCTATTTGTGACAAAAACAAGACTGCTTGTATCTCAGAGCGAGATCATAAATGTTGCTACTGCACTTTAAAGTCAATTAAGACGTTTTTTTGGTTGAAAAATTGACAAAATAGTGAATAAAAAAGTTATTTTTTCCCATTTCTTTCTCCATCCCCCCACATGCTGTGCAAGATTCAAAGAGCGAGTTTAGCATCTGTTATTGTTTTAAACGGACTAAATTGCGAACTCAATTCAGTTTGAAACGCATTAATTTGCCGCTAACCCGTGCTATAAGAACGCATTATATAGCGCGTTATTTATCCCAAATTGACCAAAATAGCAATTTTCAAACCCCCATAGTTCTATAAAAAACGACCACAGGTAAAATATGATTTATGTTCGAGCTTAAGGCAACAATATCTCTCAGGTGGTTAAAAAACTCCATAAAAAAGGTCAGTCAATAAGTTGAAAATTGGCTGAATTAAAAACCACCCTTTTAAAGTCGGAACAAAAACAACCGCTCATGTCTCCGTATATTAACATATTTTATTAGCATAACTCGGGGACTTTTATAGAGATCATACCTGCAGGCACCATAAATCAATGTTGTGCGTTTTTTTTGTAAATAACAAACCTGCGGGTTTGAGATCAAATCTGTTGGCGTCATAAATCAATTAAAATGGTTGCGTTTTTCGAAGAACTAGAGAAATTTCTATAAAGATCTCTAAAGAAATAAATTTCCTGATGTTATGTAGCTATCTTTCCAAATTTCCAAATTATTAATGTAGCTATCTTTACATCTAAAACAAATTTGTGGTAGTCATCAAATTTTTGGACTAAAAACTTTCCATTAATAAAAACTTTTTAGTTAAATTTTTTGATCCCATTTAACAGGATCTTCGTTTAACGGTAAATAAGATTCAGCTTATTAAATTAATGTAAAATTCATAAATAGGGTAGGATGATATATGAATTTTTGGACATTGGGGTAAATTAGCATTGATAAATATAGAAACATGAAATTTATAAATAGGGTGGAATTTTATATCAACTGCAGAAAATTATGTTGTTTTTTGTTTCAATTGAAGCAAAACAGAGGAATTTGGCTGCAGTTGGCATGAAATTCCACCCTGTCTTAGGTTTATAAATAAAGAGTTTCCAACTTAATCAGTGCCAATTTACTCTCATTTCAAACGTTTCGTAGGTCATTCTACCTATACATTATGAATCTAGTCCTACACCGAATTGCCTCATCTTAACAACTAGCTGAATCTTTTTGACCATTAAAAAGTCCTACGTCGTACCACGTAAATTTCCAACTAGTAAAACGGAGAGCAGCAGGTGCTGGCGAAGTTGTGAAAAGTTTCAGATAACAGTGATAACCATGCCGATTGGCGTCTGATGCATTTTGGGGGTAGATACAGTACTTTGCAAGTCCAGGACTAAATCTCCAAGGACACATTGACACGTGATATAACCCCCAGAATAACGCAAGAGTTTCAGCCAAAAATATATTTGAAGCATCTGAAAAGAAACTGAAGCAATTTTTTTTCTTCCCGAAGCGTTTAGCTACAAAACATTGTCCGAGTTATGAGAAATAGCGCTGTATTCGAAGTGCCGCTGTGCAATCGATAAAAAAAACTTGATGCAAAGATCTTATTAGAGTTCTTGGGCTAATCTGATTTATTGAGAGACCTCGAATGCGAGGAATCGTAAGACCATACTGGTCTTCGAGCTAACAACCTTTGAATTGATAAATAGAGGATTTTAACCATTTCAGCAAACTCTCATTTTGGACTGGTTTATCTTCAGTTCTGTAGTTTCTAGAGGCTCTAGGTTATTTACTATGATATGGAAAACTAAAATAGGTTCAATAACGTTGAAAGCGCATGAAATAAACGAATTCACAACACACCTTGTTGAATTAATTCTTTATGTCTAGGTTTGAACTATTCGAAAAATTCGAATTGTTTTCAAAACTTTTGATCATTTTTTGGACAGCTATTTCAGACATATAGAATTTTCTATATGTTTATCCTAAAATCACCTGAGCCACTGACATGCTTTTGGAGCAAAATGCACCTCTAGAAAAAACTTAAATATGCGAGTTTGAAATGGCTGTTGTATAATCAAAAGGGGAACCAGAACCTGACTACCAGAATTAAAAAGGGAGGGAGTTTTCTCCCCCTCTCTCCTATCTGGGCATTGGGCACGCTAGAGAAGATAAGCATGATGCGTTTAATTTTTGTTACCAGACCTCTCATGGTGGACATTCGCCTTCATCTAAGGGTAAACAAGGCGCAAAAAATCCCAAAGGGTTGTTTGTATATGGGGTCAGTTTTGGGGGGTCGTGATGCTGTGAAAGTACATAAAGATTTCGTTCAAACTCATTATTTTGCTGTCCAGAGGCTGAAAAGCATCAAAATTGGCGATGCATGTTATAACGCATTAAATCAAATATTAGCGGCAACGGTTGAAGTTGACAGTTTTTATTACCTACCTGGCCCTGCGTTGTGAATCTGCAATTCAAATTTGAGCATTAGTTTAAGATGACCAATCAAGGGAAAAGTCGGACAAATTTTGCAAGATTATAGACACTTAAATTATGTCGCCGAGTTCATTAAGGATGAAAGATTTTTTTCAAGTTAAGAACATATTTTTGTAAGCTCGTTTTTTTCGAATATGATTGGCTATACAACTGTTCCTTACTAGCCGGAAAATTTTTGGTGATTGGAGTTCATTTTGCAGTTGATCAATTACTTTCCTTGCACAAAGGAAAGAACTAAGACTGAATCGTGTGATTTCAAAATTTTATTGGATTTCTATTGTGGAACCATCTCCAAAAATCAAACTGAACTTATGAGTAATAATTGAGTCAGCTCGGCTCTTACCATTTCCAACTAGGCAAAATTGTTGAAAAATGTGGCTCAGTTAATTTGCTCTGACATACAGTATAAACTTAGTTTTCGAATTTTAGACTGGAAAAAATGCATTTGACGAAATTTTATTAACTGAGAGAATGATCTTAAGAAAAAACAAATCATCAGATTTATTTCTCTTGGATCAATATGTTTTTTCGAAGAAATGCAAATTATTTATGCATGTGGTGGGTTTGTTTTCAGTCAAATTTTGACTGCTGAAATAGTAGTTTTTGCCAAAAAAAATTATAAGCAAAAAATTATTGAAATTTTTTCAAATTTGTTGTTGTGGAAAAATTTGAGAATTCGGTCTAAAGGTGTGAAATAGTTTGAGCAGTTTTCGTTTTTTTTTCGTAGTTTTAGGCGAAAAAATAATTCCGTCCAGTATTTTTTAAATATTCAAGCTGATAACTTGCAAAGCCTGGATTCGGAATGAAACAGTTTTGCTGATACAATTTGATATACATTTTGGCTCTGCTTTGTAAGTGTCGAACTGATATCCCAGACATCCTTTGAAACAAAAAATTGTGTTTGAACATAATTCTTTGGAAATCCATTTTTCTTTTTCTAATGATTAAAATTTGTTAAAAAATTATCATTGGATGGTAGTTTCGACTTTCAACCTTGTTTTTGACAGAGGATTTATAAGAAAGCTTGAGTTGTTTTTTGAATATCATTTTTTCTTCCGACTTTCAGCGAAAAAGCGGAATGTTCAAAATAGTTTATTAGCATTTGTACTTTTAGCTTGCCACTATTGAACGGGATTATTTGATCACTCTGAAATCTCTTAACGGCAGGAAAGCAATACTTAGTAGCGTTTGGACATGCTCGCGGAATTCAAGATCTAGTTTATAATTGTTTGTTCTCCCACCCTGTACACTGCATATGACGTCAGAAGTTTTGGCACAAACCGAAATAGCAGTATTTTTCTTGTACATTTTCGGATATTGAAGTAAAGCATTTTGACCGTTATTTCGAAATCAATGGTTGCTAGCTTGGCAAATTGTATGTCGAACAAGCTCAAAAGGCGAATAAAAGTTTCTCCGTCTTTGTCTGGAAACAGTGCATGCACAAAAGGAATCAGAAATATCTCGACTGATGTGTGGGTGGTGTATATCTAAAAGAACATGCTAGGGCTGTGGAAAAGGTGCCAATGCAGAACCAATCAACAGCGCCACTTAGACGATCGAGTCCTGGAAGAATGATCAAAACCATTGTTTGCTTCGTATCGTTAGGTCCAGATTTAAAAAGAATCGCTCGCCACTGTGGATCTCTTTCAGCAACTCTGGCGGTTCAAAACCAGTTAAGGATTTTGGTTCCTGCATTCTGGACCGTCTTGCCTGTTTTGCTCTGATAACGGTCCTCTGGTTGGACCAATAGCTCGGGATTACTGATGCAGTCTCTTTGTTGATGTCATTTTGGATGGAAAGAATTGTTTGACGTGGCGGATCATCTGCAACTGCTGCTCTTGTTTTAAAAACGTTTCTGAATTTTCGTTTTATGTTCGGCTGGATCCGGAAAATGACTGAGATCATTATGATAGTGACGTTCTCTTGGAAAGTGCGCACAGGGCCACTGTATTTAGATGAAACACATCGCCATCAAATTGAGGTGTCTGTTAAATTTTGATGTTTGAAATATGAGTAGGCATCATGAAATAGCAGTTCGTTGTTTTTTTATGTACTAAGGATTTCCATTGTTAACACAAAATCGAGGGCTATAAAATTGATATAATAACCTCTCGTGTCGACAATTGTCAAAATATCAATGAAGCATTATTTGTGTAGCTATGTAAAAAAGTTTTGAGTCCTGTGCTATGTTTGTCTCTAACATGCTGCTCAAAATTAATTTTGGTCTAATTACTCAGTTGCGTCCCCTTACCGATTTAATCCTGCCTCATGAGAGCTGATCAAAAAATTCCGGTCCGTAACAAGTATGGCAAATTTTAGACAATTTTGAAATAATGTTGTCTGGGAACCAAATGTCTCGGACAATTTTTGCTTTTCTGACTGTTTTGCCAGGACGTAAAAGTTTGGGACAGAAATGTCCTGAAACGGTTTACGCGTCATATATAGCGCGATTGAAACCGTTTCAGAAACTTCTCAACTTAATTTTGAAGTGGGCTATTTAAATACATTGCTGGAGGCTATAAACATGCTTTTGGAGTTTTCATAGTTTGCCGGAAGAAGATAAAACAATATCAAGTGTTTTTCAGGTTTTCCATTTAACAATTTTCAACTTTCTAAAAAATGATTGACTCCTTCTAAAAGGTTAAATCGACTTTTCAAGATTTTTCCATGATACTACCAACCCTCCTATTTTTGATTTCGAATTTTGACTTTTGGACTTTTGTAGAGCGTGGCAAAATTGAGCTTTCAGGATTTTGATCCGATTCGAGTAATCTTCTTAGTTTTGATTTCAACTTAGTTTTGAATCATTAGTTACTGGCCTTTTTTGGATTTTTGGAGCGCGTGGCTACATTAGTTAAATAATATGCGAAGGACCCAACTTATTAATTGGTGTGGAGCGAATTATTATATTTCAAAAATCACTTCAATTTGAGTTGCTGCAAGTTTTTTTGTTCAAGTTTTAAGCTTTGTCAAAGTTTCGTTTCCTCTGGAGAAAAGTTGAGCCCAAGAACTTTTTTCTTTTTAAAAGTATTATCTTTTCTTCTATGTGTAAAATTTCTATCAGCGTAAAATCTTGGGGTTATAATGAGTGAACTCTGACTCGCCAAGTTGGAGTTACGGGGACCATTTGACCGAGACTTTTGTACCAGTTTTTGAACTGTGATTGTTTTTTAGGAAGTTTAGACCTTTCAAAGTTTTGTTCAATTTATTCGATTTGAGATAATTAAGATTTTATATTAAACGTATTTTCAGTTTTTTTGTTAAGCACCAATCGATCTCAGATATCAAAGCACTCTCATTTTCACTTTTTAAAAAAAATATGTGAGTGTTGATAAGAGACATCTTTTTTTTCTAAATTAAAATCTCTAGCGAAAGAACCTTTTTATAACTATTGCGCTTAAAAACTTAATTGTTAGTGCTTAATTATTAGTGCCTAACAACTTTTCGATATTAAAAAAAGGGCAACAGGAACATTCAGGGTTTTGTATTGATATAAAAGCAGCGTTGCTTAACTTAAAAACTTTTTGTGTGTAAGTTGTTGCTCCCTAGTTAAAAGTTATAGATTTGCACCGAAGTTTCACGGTAAAGTATGTATGTTGATGATCATTGAGATTATTTTTGCAGGAAGTCAGACAACACATGTTATACAATCCCTTATTTTATGTTAATATGTTTTTCGTACCAGGGTTATAACTTTAAGCAAAAAGTAGAGCGCATAAAAAATCATCGGCGAAAATTACAACGAAAAATTTTATCAATTCTAAAAAAAATCATTTTTTTTCAATGCCAAACAAAAAATAATTTTTCAAAACTCCAGTTCAAAAACAAAAAAATTATAAAAATAGCGAGAGATTAAATATGAGTTATTATAATTCGCAAAAAATTTGCTAGGAAATTTCAATGTCACATGCAAAGTCGAGTACAAATAATTATCCATTTTTAATTCAATGTGTCAACTGAACGCTTCAAAAAATTTTCAAAGATTTTAGTTTCAATTTCAGGGCAAAAACTGCTTTCAGATGCCGGAAGTGTTTGAAACTGCAAAACAACTAGGTAAAAAAATGCATTTGCCAAAAGTTTTGGTTATTTTGAAGAAGGCATGAGCAACATAAAAATTTAAATTGTACATTAAAATAACGAGAAAAAGACGTTGATCATTGCTAAAATTTGGTCCCTTTTTAAAAAAATTTTTCCTCTGATAATCTTGTTTTTGCATTTTTTGGTTTTTTAAGCTTTTTATTTACAGAAAAGTGCAATCGAGGCATTCAGTAAAATTTTTTATTTATTACTCTTACAATAAAACTCGGGACTAATTCAGGCGCGTTGTGTTGATTGTGATGCTGAAAGCGAAAGGCGAACTTTTTAAACGATGCAGGTTATCTCACACTACAAAGACTTTTCAAACTAAAATAAGACAAATTAATCAGTATAATTTTTTTTACTATTCAGTCCTCACACTTATTATTTGTAATTGCTGAAACTTGTTTTTTTTCGTGACCATAAACAAAAATTCTGCCAATAAAAAAGCAACAGGAAAAATCAGGGCTTCTCACTGATATACAAGCAGCCCTACTTAACTTAAAAACGTTTTGTATGTAAGTTTTTGCTCCCTTAGGAAAACGTAAAAACTTGCACCAAAATTTCACAGAGAAAAGTTTATGGTTGATAGAGAGAATAATTTTGAGCAAGGCAAGTTTCAAAAACTAAACATTCACCTATTCCTTTGTGTTTTACCAGTTGCACAATTTTAAATAAATGCTAGAGCGCATAAATAGTTATCTGAAAAAGTTGAAACAAAAAATTGTGTCCATTCTAAGAAATCCTTGTTTTTTTTTCAATGTCCCAAATAAATAAAATTTGCGAAATTCTAGTTTGTAATAAATCGTCAAAAATTTTGACTTGATTAACAAAGGAGTAGACATGAGTTTTTTCATTTGCCAAAATTTTGCCAAAAATTTTCGTGTCACATGCAAAGTCGGGTATAAATAATAAACGGTACGTCTATAAACGCTACATTTGAATCAGTTAAATGGCCTCAACTTAGTTGAAATAATGCTTACGCGAGGCATTATTTGAAAATTTGCAAGGTCGAGGCACTTAAATTACCCTTAAATTAGCTTTTAAACTACCAACTATTCCAATTGGTCAGTTGAACGCTTCCGCAGCTGCACTTTTAAAAAATCAAAAAATGAATTTCATTTTTGGGTAGAATTGTCTTTCAGATGCCGTAAATGTGTAAAAGTCCATAACAAACATTTGGTAAGAAATGAAAGAAAATGAAAGGAAAGAAATGAAATTGTCAAAAGTTTTCTTTGTGACAAAGAACTCATGTACAAAAAAATTATATCTATTTTGTAGAAAAAATCAAGAAAAGAACTTTGGTCAGTGCAAAAGCTGTTGTCACTGTTGAAATATTTGCCGAGCACAAACGTCAATTTTTTCCAAAAAACGAAAAAATAGCAAATTTATTGAGCAAAAAATAATAAATGCATAGGGGGGATAGTTAACAAGGACCAAAAGAGCCCGGGTTGACGTCCATAGAAGGAAAACCCTTATCATACAATTTCATATATGGCGTCTATGGAAAAAAGGCTTATCATACAATTTCATAAATTGTACAAAAAATTGCTTCTGCTATTTTCATAAAATTTCTGTGATAAAAAGTATGGTAGCGAAAAAATTCCAGAATGTGGCGAAAAATGCTTTTTAATATTTCATAGTATGAAAAAAAAATACTCATCTTGCTATTTTATTAGTATTTTTTTTGATGTATGAAGTAGTATGAAATAGTTAGATAAGCATTTTTTGTCAACCCGGGTAGGATAGTTAAAAATATCCGGAGAAAATAGAAAAGAACAGTTTGAGGCTAGTTTAGATGAAATTGTTTTGTTTCGGCTGTCCTATATCCTGTCTTTCCTAATAATATCTATGCAACAATGTAACTTTTTTTGTTTTCTTTTTTTTCATCGTTTAGTGGGAATATATACTAGAAGACCCCAAAAACAACACTTAAAGCAAACCATTACTTTTATCACTTTTATTTTTTGTAACATGTTTAGAAAAGTAGATAAAAAGTCTGTATTAAAGAATAGTTCGTTTTCTAAGCGTACTTTTAATTTTACTTTTCTTGTGACTTTTTGCGTTTTCAAATAATAAATTGAACTTTTCCATTAAGTATTCATCAATTTTACCTCCTGTTTTCTTAGAGCAATTTGTTTCAAGTTTTTTTCGCCAATGAGGGTAGAACAAATAAAAATTCGTGTTCGAAAATAATCTTGAACTGAATTTAAGTTACGCCATTCACGCTATTCACTTATGGGCTCAAATCCTATTAGTTAGTTTTCCCTTTAGCTTGCTCGTATCAGTTGATTAAAAAAAGAGACGTTTATCCTTTTTGAAAACGAAATCCATAATCATTACCAACAAGAAGCTCTCGTTTCAGTCAGTTTCTTTTAAAAAATATAAAATAAACAGAAAAAATAAATACTGTACAGAAATAGTTCATCAGCTGAATAGTAATTAGATAGCATGCGCTTTCTCTCTCTGCTCTGCTAAACTCTTAATTAAATCCCCCTGACGCTGATTAAAAGCTCTTCTCTGACGTTTTTCACGCCTATACTTCTAAATTCAGTCTCATATTCAAATTTGATTCTCATTGCCTGAAAAGCCCATTGTTCTAATAATCCACTGAGACACTTAATTTTCAAATCATACCTCGGGTAGATTTTGTAATGGATATGGATTACAAGGACAGCTCTGGAAAGGGAGGCAGCAATGGCGGCATATTGGAACTTCTCTCATCTTCAGAAGTGGCACAGGACATACCTCAAATGCCTGACAGTAAGTTACACTATTCGGACCAAAATTAACATCCAAATCCCCCTAAAGCGTTCCCGCACTGACAGACTTGAGGTTGAAATGATTTAAATCAACTTTTCTCCACATAAAGTACTGTATAAAAATTGATTTACGAGATCATTTAGATAGATAAATCGATTTGGATAAAATAGATTTTTACGGCAGAAAAACCATCAATTTTACTGCCTAAAATTTGGATTTGAATCTTTTACTGGGTTTTTTGCAAGGCAGTGAAGTCCATCTAACATGCACCAAAATTTATTTAATGTCGGCTCTCATCGAAACTTCAGTAAGCAACGAAAAGAGTTTTTTTATTGCAACTTATAGCGATTGAGGGAACCTTTTTGAGTTTTGCAAATCTTAGTGCTCTCGTGGTCGAAAAGCAAAATTATGCAGAACTTCTACAATTTTCTTGTTCTTTATCAACGTTCTAGGATCAATTATGTTAAGTATTCGACATATAATTGAACAACTCAATTTAGAACAATTCATTTTTGGTGCAGAAACTTTACAGGTTGGTTATACTCAGTGTTTTTTTTCAGGCTAAACATCAATACGAGAGTCAATTGAAAAGCATATCCTTCAAGTTTACTCCCATGTTTTTTGTTCTTTGATAAACGAGAAGATCTGAATGTAATATGTATAGAATCGGTAATAATTAAATTACAAAAAAAAGAGACAAAGTGGATTTAAATTGATTTAAATCAATTTTATTGTTATGCAAAACCGTTACCAAAATGAAACCAAGAAAATTTGGCAAAAATTGATTTAAAGCAATTAAGATTTGATTAAAATGGTTTTCTAGCTACATCAAACTAAATCAATTTTTGACAGATGCAAATCAGATTTTCTATGTATTTGCTATATTATCGTTATAAAATCGGTTGCAATCATTTCTTGTCAGTATCGGTTTTACACCCTACAGCTATTTCAATCCGAAAAATGTGCAAGTTTTAGTCCAAATTTAAAATAAACAAGAGTGGAAAATCTTAATTTTATCTACTTACCGGAAGAAGGTTGTTAACTTGATTCCAGTCCAAGTTTTCTAGTTTTTTGTACGTTTAGTTTTGATACTTTTGATGGCTTTGTACAAGTAAAATGAAATTAGTGATTTTTGTATAAGCAATAAAGAATAGTAAACGACTATTTCATTCAAAGATCAGGTACGCAAATTCAAAAAAACTATGTTTTTTTTATTTCAAAAAACTTATTAATAAGATGTGAAAGATTTTTTTTTCGGTAAAGCTTTCTAATATTTTTTTAAAATTACTTTAAGATTTTTTGCCGTAGGAAATTGGGCAAAGATCTTTTTTCAACGCCTATAATTTCTCAAATAACAATGCTAAGAAGCTGAAATTTTTAATGAAAGTTTTTGAAAAAAAAACGATGTTAAATTACGCACGGTTGGACACAATTTCAATTAAAACTAGAATGTAGAGTTCATCTACAACTTCAGCTATCTTTTTTTTTACTTAGAAAAAAAATGTTCAAAGCGATTTCCAACTTTCTTAATTTCCAAACAGCACGGATATTCAACTTCTCTACTTGTGTGTCAGAGAGATCCACTAATTTTTTTCTTGATAAAGTTTTTTCTTGGTTAAAGTTTCCGTGATTTTTGCTGGTCACCCAGAACTTTGAACGTCGTTACGAATGCTTTTGTCCTGAAGCTTTTTTAAATTTTCGCTATATCTAGTTACGGTCCGCACTGCGGTTGAATATATTTGAATTTTCGACATGTTGTTCTAAAACTCTTATTTGAATGATAAAAGTCAGGAACCATGATTTTTTTTGCTCAAACATGAACATAAATGAAAATGCAATGAGAATATTAAGAATTTGTTTCATTAAAACCCGCAAAAAGTGGCTAAAGTAGCAACTACTAGGTTGTTGACTAGAAAGTGTACGTGTAGCTGTTTGGAATTATCTCAGCTCCATCTGTTAAAAAAAAAGAGATTTAGGTGCACAGGAAAAAGAGAAACAAAATTTTAAAGTTGTGGCCACTTTAAAAAATCACATATATATCGAAAAACATTTGAGAATAGTATGTCAATTCAAATGCTATTGAAGTTGATTTAGAAAAAAGTAAGTTTTCAATTTTTTCAAAAATTTTATCATTATGTTGGAATAAAAAATATATTACACCAGGAATCACAGTCAATAAATGAAATTTCCTACTACCATTTAAAAAATTCAAAAAATTGTGATCATATCATGACAGGAATAAATTCTTTGCTAAGCATCTTTTGAAGTGATTAATTGGTTGATCTGATATAAGCTTAAATGAGAATTTAAAACTCGATTTTACTGGGATTTAATTTCCCCAATTGTTTAAATTGACAAAAACTCAAAATCTATAAATTTATGGTCTTTCTAATACTCAGCTCAGGGAATAACAATTTTGTTCAACTAGCATATGAGCTGCTCAAAAGTGTTAGTGTATAAGTTAAACAAAATAGTTTGCACAAAAAAGCCATCACAATAAGCACAAAAAACTTTTTTCGAAAATCGAAACAACAAAAAAAAACCATTTAAACCTATTCACAGATTTTTTTCGAACCACATTTTTTATAAAATTTTTCTTTTTTTTAATATTTAGATTTCTGAAATCGGCAGTAGAGAAGCTGTTTCAACCAAAAACGCGGTGAAATTTGAAAAAAATTGGTGAAAATTGCAACAAAATTGCAAAAAACCACAAAAAAATTGGTGAACATAAAATGCGGTGAAAATCCCAAAATACCGTGAAAAATTGCAAAAAAGGTGAACAAAAAACAATTCAAATTAATAAAATACAGCATCAGAATTTGACCAATTTTTGCAGCCTGTAGCGAAAAGCATGGCTTCAATAACCTAAGCTTCCTGTATTTGCAAACTTTTTGTATTTGGAGCTATTTAATCTAAAAAAGCCTACTTCCTGAATCAAAATCACGGATGAAACAATAATTTAATCAAGGTTGTTTATTCCAAGTTTTTTTCAAAAAAGTTTGAAGCTCTTTTATCATTCCAACTATTCCTGAAAAAGCAGTCTGTCGCGACTAATTTTTGAATATTGAACTAATTTGCTGGCGAGTGTCAAGGGACTTGACTGTTGCTTTAAAAAACAATATACACAATTTAAGTCCGATCCAAATGACACTGGGCGCCACTATGAAAGTCCGAAAATTAGTCGCGAGCTTTTCCCGCACAATAAAATTATAGAATTGATTTGATTGTTTAAACATGTTTTTTTCCCAAGAAAATACGGAAACTGACGGCCCCTCTTTGTGCTATGTTAAAATTGCTTACAAAAGGGCAAAATAAAGTGTTAGGAAACGCTTTGGTCAAATATAAACCAGCGGATGTAAAAACAGCTTCCATTAAACACATATATCAGGGACGGATCTAGGATTTTCTTGAGGGGTAGGGTTTCCTTTTAATGTCGACCAAATTGATTTTCCTTGTGCTCTCAAATCTTGACTTATTTTTCTGCGTTGCAGGCAAAATGTTGAAAACGAACAGCCCAAAAAAGACAATTTTCAGGTTTTTGTGAAAGATTTGCTAATTTTATATATTTTTTTGGATATTCAGATCTTTTTCATGATTTCAATTATGTTATACTGCAAGGGTAATTCACTGTCAGGAGACTAATTTTGAAGATTACCTCTTGTGATCCTCAGATGAAGCCTTTTTAGGCCTCTAAGTAAGGAAAGAAATTGATGAACAGAATTCATTGAAAGAAGGGGCGTGGCAGATAGTGTCGGAGCCATAGGAAGAGAAACAGGAGGAGGAAGTTCAGACTTTTCTTTCATTTTTATTACCACAAAAAACTATCTGAAACAGCGCGACTTTTCCTCAAAGAGGTGGTATAAAAAAGTTGAATCAATTTAAATCGATAATTGTCTACCAACGCTCATCACTTCCTAAAAAACTATTCCTTCTAAAATTTGAACAAAAAATTGACCGACAGTGCGCTTATGACTCAGAGTTTGCATTTATGACAGATAAAAACAACGGACAAAAATTTTGGTGATCTCAGTTAAAAAATGAAGTAATTACATCATAATAACAAAAGACATGCGACAGAACAATCATCAGGCAATTAAAAAAAGTTACAAAGACAGGTTTTTATTTAAGTCAAGGTAAACCAGTGAAAAAACTTCATTGCAGTTATTTATATTTGGTTTGATTTCCTAATTATGAATGTGAAAATATAAAAGAAACAAACGCAAAGAGGGGCGGATTTAGGAGGGGGAGAAGCCCCTCTCCCCCTTAGGAATTCGACCCCTGCCGACCCAAAGGGTCGCCCCTTTGTACTATTTTAAGATAACCATATTTAGTGACTAACCCCAAAATTTTTCTTTTTTTGGCTCTAAAATGCTTTCTTGACCTCTTTTTTTTTTAAATTTGCCTGCGGCGCCCAAAATGTTTGCCAAAACAGGGCTTTTTAATCCTTTGGGAGACCTCGGGAAATCAGTTAGATCAACCTAAAAAAAAGGTCAACAAAAATTTCGAAACCCCCTCGAGAAACTCCTAGATCGGACCCTGAACGCGGTCAGCCCCTGTACTCAAGTTTTTTTTTTAAATACCCTCTCCCTCGAGAAAGTCCTAGATCCGCCTCTGACATTTGCCGAGAAATAAAGAGTCAAAATTTAGTTGTTCTGTAAGAGTAAATTGATAGATTAGTTGTTTAGATACTTAGTTCCAATTTAATATTTATTAGTCAATCTTTGACCAAGAGAATATAGAGTTGAGGATGAGAATAAATAACATCTAGCAAACGATGTAGCAAAGCAATAGAGTGACCACGCACAGCGTGGCACTCAGTATAGGCCATACCAGTGACTTTGAATAGCACTAGTAATAAATCTGCGGCATAGCTGCAAAAGACAAGTTATAAGCGAGGTACCGAAGGTCGGCTCATGACATTCCCCGCGGGAGAGAAAAATTTTGAAAATCAGTTCAAAATTTTTGTTATAACAAATAAACTGCACCCAAATGAGCATTAGATAGATAGCACCCCTATCCCTCATAAATGCAAGGTGGCAAAGAATTTAGAGCATAGAAAGTTTGATAGATTTTTGTATAGTTTGATATGTAAATAATAGTCAATCGCCATCTTGAGTTTTGTTGACAAATGAGGAAGAGGACGCCTCCAAAAAGGTCAATTGAGTTCGATCACGAATGAGCGGTTTTCTTGGCAAATGCGAGAACGGTAAGGCGCTCCCTGAGGGTAAATTTTGAACCTCCTCCTCCACTAGTTTCTCTTCTTCCACTAATTTAACAGAGTGACGTAAAGGATCGCCAAAGATTTTCGTAGACTTCTTGCTACGTGATGAGGTCCTTACAACCTCCGATTCGTCCACTACTGGCTGAGCGGGGAGAGACAGCTAAGGATACGAAGAGTGTGGTTCGGAAAACGCGTCTTGTGAGGGTGGAGCGAAACTCTCCGGAGAAACACCATCTGGCGACAGAAACTCAGTCCGAGGATCCGCTAGGCCAGAATTAGTAGATTGGTTGACAGGCGGCGAGAGGACGACACTATCCATGTTAGACTGGCGGGGGGTAATAGTCGTGTTGGCAAACGTAACAGGCGGCAAATCATCCTGAAGTTTAGGCCGTTTCTCTAACCACTTCTAGAGGATTTGACCCAGAAGAGCCCTCGCTAGATGAATCAGCGGTGAGGTCCACCACCATCGAGTGGTATAAACTAGGGTCGTCTGGACATTTCTCCAACAGCGTTGGTTGAGAGCGATTAGCTGGCCTTTTGCCCACACTGAGGGAAGTCGATCCTGGTGTTTGAAGACGATCACCTAGTGTGTTTTGGCTAGCTGAAATGTTATAACAAAAATTAGGCTTAAGGCAAACATGGTTTTTACGATAGACTTTCCCTTTGTCAGTAACTTAAGTGTGATCGGTAATCTGAGTAATCTTGAATTTAGCAGTCTTATAAAGAGGTTTGCCGGACTGACGATCTATAATTTTCCTAAAGACTCTAACTCGACTAAGATCGGATAAGAGAAGGTTTTCCAATTTACTTGTTTTAGTCGAGCGACGGGGTTGTAGAGTTGGTAATCGACGGGAACTAGCTTGAGCGCCTGGGGGCGTTGAACCAGACCTACCCTCCGAAAAACGAAGTGTGTTACGGGAAAGACCCGTCTTTAGAGAATGCGCAAGATCCGAATGACGACTCTACAACACTTTGAGGACTCGCTTTCCCCCATCCGGTGGGAGGTTCCGCTTAAACTGCGTCCACTTATTGGCCGCCCGAGCGAGTTCAGCTAGAGCCTTGTAAGGCTCACTCTCAGCCACATTACCCTCCAGAGAAAACATCGACTTGAATCGTGGAGCAATCGGAGGGCTGGAACTTCATCTAGGCACCACTTAGCGCCATCCCTGCTGTAGTCCTGGCTAGCAATCTGTTCCGGCGTAAGAAGGTTTTGTTCGAGTCTTTGTGCTGAAGTATCAGAATAAACAACATTATGATAAGCTTGGGACCATTCAGAATTTGGCTTACGTCCAAAATGTAACTCGAAAGGCAATTTTTTGAGCACAGAATGATTACTCTTGCGAATGTCTTCAATTATCTGCTAAATCGTCTCCTTAGAATTACCAAAATTAGGATCAAATTAAGCAGTGCCCAGTTTTCGCTTTATAGTCTGTATCGAACGTTCAACTAAACCAGAGACTCAACAGGTTAAAGAATATGTCTATTACCCCTACTAGAACAAAATTGTTGTACTAAATCTTTCTTAAACCCAGAACCATGATCAGTCCTGATAGATTGAGGTATACCATGAATATGTATGTAAGATTCGAGGAATTTTGTAACCTTCTTAGCCCCAGTAGTTTTGGTAATGAGAACAGAAGGAAATCGGCCACCAAATGTATTCGAAGGCTGACATCTTGTCCTGGGTGAGAGCAATGAAGGCGAGCAAGAACAGCTTGTCTCAAAGCTTCGGGAATTGCCAATTAGTTGTCAATGATCACGCAGTTATTGACTACCGCCGCCTTGGGCCAGAATTGAGCCAAATAAGCCCGGAGTTTATTGAAGGTAGTGACATCCTTGTTGACAATAGCACGTTTCTTAGGACCCAGAAAACAATCCTCCTCCGTAATTTCGGCTAAGAGATCAGCATCAAACAGGCCTGGCAGTCCCACGATGTCTTTCTTGGATTTCGAGAGGATCGGCTTACCGCCGTTAACTGTAAAGACCCCAATCTTAGCGGCTGTGTGGACCTTTCCAGGTCTAGATAAACGGCACCTTCTCAGAGCCTCCAACAGCTGATTATGTCCCTCCTTTCTTCGAGTTTTGGCTGCTCGCTCACGGGTTCGATTGTGTTGACGGATTTGATCCATACAAGAGATTCGACCTAACTGTCGAGATCTTATTGGGGGACGCGGGCTTGGACGTCTGAAATTCGATGAGTTCAGAGAAAAATTTTCCACGAATGTGAGGAGGTCAGTTTGTTCCGCCGTCGAGTTGAGTATCGTCTGTGAGTCAATGGGATGAACTTGAGTCGAATTTAGATCGTCGGCAGTGAGTAGTTGGTTAGTATCTGGTGGTAGAATCGGGTCCGGCAAATTCATACTTTGATGGTGAGATTGGAAAAGATGAGATGTTGAGAGAAAAGAGGTTTGACTGTTTTGAATAGATCCATGTCGGAGACAATGATCTATAGTGAGAGAAACCGGTCTACGATTTTTAAATTGCATAGCCGTTTCTGATTGGTTAACACTCTCAGAGCATATCTCGACGCCCTCTATCGGTGAGAAACTTGAAACACGTATTTGCATAAGTGATTTGATTGTCTGACAGATCGAATTAATTTTAAGTCGCCCCCTGCCGGAGAAATCTTAGATGAAGGCAAGGAAAATTTCCGTGTTGGAAGATCAACGCCCTCTTGCGACGAAGGACAAAACCCATCCCTCGAATTATACAAGCTAAATGAGTTCATGAATGTTAAGGCCGAATTAAAAGCCTCAATGGACTTGACGACAAAAAGTTCATCATAATTAGAGGGAGCAGGAGCAGAAAATGTAGGGTAGCGAGATAATTAATCCACAATACCCAGAGTAACCCCTGGGACGTGAATAACCTCGAAATCAAAAGGTAATAAACGATCCGCCCAACGAGAAAGACGGGATTGGTATGACTTATTATTATAATTTTCATTCAATGCCGAAATAATGGCTTTATGATCCGTCAACACTTGAAAACTATTACCCAACAAATACGTACGGAAGTGTTCACAAGCCCAAACGATCGCTAACAATTCCAATTTGTTTGTACTATACTTCGCCTCTGCATTAATAAGAAAACGCGAAGCAAACGCAGTTGGGGCCCAAACTCGCGGTTCGATTTCCTGCTCGAGACAAGCTCGTAGCCCGTTATGGCTAGCGTCTTATTTTACCCGAGAGTTTTTTGAAGAATCGTAATGAAATAAACTAGGAATTTTAGCCACCAAATTGATTATCCTTTGAAGGCACTATCTTGTTCCTCTCCCCACAGAAACGACTGCTTATTACATGCCTTTAAAGATTGTCGAAAATTATTCAACGTTCCCATAAATGAGCGGAGCTGTTTCAAAGTTCTTGGGGGCTTGAGTGATTGGATCGCATCTGTTTTTGAAAATTTTGGAGAATAATCGTCCTCATTAATATCATAACCTAACCAAGTTAACTGGTTAACAGGAAATTCACACAGAACGCTTTTCTACTATATTTTTTGAGGTCCATAAAATGATGAAGACATTTTCATTTAGAAGATGATTGCAAGAAAAGATGATTTCTCTGTAAGATACCTGTAGTGCTAGAAAACCATGACAAAATTTTGAGCAATTTTTTAAAGTTAATAAATAATTTTATAAAGCTAGCTCAGTTAATATATTTTTAGCAAAAAAACGTCCTAAAAACTCTAAAACTGCTGATAAATAGAAAAATGGATTTGATTTCTTTTAACTTTCGTCTTCTTTCTCAAACTTTCTCTTTAAATAGTCTCAGACTCGTGACTTATTTTTGATCTAATACGTAGATAAGACTATGTATTCAATCAAACACAAGACACGAATATGTGCCTGATTGCACTGAAGTATGACTTCCAAAGTGCAGGAGACCAATTCTCGAGCAACAGTTAAAAAGAACAAACTTTCTGTGTCTTTTCTCAAATCAATTCAACAATTCAACAATTCCTGTTTTGATTTCAAAAAATACATTCAAAATTTATTTCAACGAAAACCTGTTTTCAAAAATCAATTGAATAGATAAAGATCGTTGGTTTTTATAATCCGTCTTCGGTCGACTTTTTAGACAGTTTTGTTAAATGAAATAGTTCTAACTCACTTTTTTGAAGGCCAACCCAATTCGCATATTTGTAGCTTGATTTTCGATTCTGTCTTTCAATATAAATCTAGACCAAGATTTTACAAATCTCTAAACTTCCTCATTATTTTTGGCCTTAAGTAACAATCAAACAGAAAATATAAACCTCAATGCCACAGCTCATGTGATTCAAAATTTGAACGTTGACTCGTAAATTTGAATGCTAAAACTAACAAGACTGCTCGTATAAGGGCGCATCTCTGAATGTTCCGACTGCTTTTTAAGGTCTATGGAGAAGTTATGACATGAAAAAATTAAATGTAAAAAATACAATAACATTTTTTTTTATTTTGTGAATTTTTGTATAAACATCCTCCCACACGCCATATTAAGTACAAAGTGATAAACTTAGCTCCTATTAACAAATCAATTATGGCATATAAGCTTCGTTGAACTAATTTGGAACGATTTATTATTCGGATTTAGTCTCCGCTTACGCGTTAATAGCGCGAAATATATCGCCCGTTAATTGTCCCAAACTGGCCAAAAGGGCAATCTTTAAACCACCATAACTTTACGAAAAATGCTCACAGCTGAAATATCTTTTCAAATTTAAGCTCAGGACAACAATAGCTTTAGAATAGTTTAAAAAATACGTCAAAAATGGCTAGTTAAAAAGTCGAAACTTGTCTGAAGAAAAAAAACACGGATCACAAATATTCCGTTTCACAAAGAAAACTCAGATTTTATTTTTCTTCCGTTTTATCAGATTCAATTTCATTTTTCTTGATAATACTGCTTCATAGACCTTTGAAGGAAGTTGGAACATTCAGGACTTTGCCCTGATACGAGCAGCCTCGTTCTAAATATATCTATGATTGAAGTTACAAAAATTTCCAATTCACTTCTTTGAAGACAAATCAAGTCGCATTTCGCATGTATTTAGCCTTGTCTTCCATTCTGCTCTGCAGTTTGATTCTAGACCAAAGATATACAGTTAAACATAAATTTTAATTTTTTGGCCTTAAGTAGCAATCAAGTAGAAGTTATAAACCTGAATGCCATGGCTCATATCATTAAAAAAATAAACGGACATTTCAAAAACATTAAAAGCTCATATTTTAAACTTCTATTCCGTCTCTCATCAGTCTTTAAATGAAGTCATCAGTCACTTTTAAAGAGTGTCTACTTAGTATGCTTCCCATTTTTGTTGGATTTTGGCTTCCGTTTTCGAGTTTTATTTTTTTTGCTTGATATAATTTCATTATTTTGTACTGTAAATTTTGCTTTAGTTTTTTTTGTATCCAGAAAAACTTTGCCTTTCTTACCAGAACTTTTGCCAAAAATTGTTCAACGATAAATTTTCTTTTGAGATATGTTTTTGTGATAAACTGTGATGAGCTGAACAATATATTTTTCTCCTGTAATTTTTTCTTGTAAAACTTTGTGCGTTCAAAAATGGTGGAAGGGACCAAAAGGAGATAATTGAAGCAGGATATTCCTAAAACGCGTAACCGGCGAGTAATTTCGGCTCAGAAGCAATAATTGATCCAAGTTAAGAGGTGTTAGTAGATGCGACAAAAACAGTTTATATCATCAAGGTTTTGGAAAAAGGCGCGCTATTTAGCAATAATCTATTAAAGCGTGAAGTAAAAGGCCAAAAATCTGGCTCAGCACACATTCCAGTTTGAATTGAGACACACAACTTTGTTCAATTATTTTTTTAATAAATGAAAAACAAATCACTTTGTAGTTGACTTTGCGTGGGCGAAGAAGAATAGGTAAAATTGAAACAACAGATATTTTTGAGTTTCAGATGCCTCAGAGAGCAGTTCGAACATTCCAATTTTTACTAAAGCAAAATCGGTTCAATTAAGCGTTACTAATTGAAAAAAAATAGCTTTTGAACTTGCAGTTCTGAGGCAGAACTGCATCAAAAAAGCTACAATCTGCTATTGTTGTTTTTTGTTTTGTAATCAAAAACTGAAATCACAACACCCTCCGCAAAGAGCAGTCGAAACTTTCTTCATTCAGGGCGCCGCCTTGATTTGAGAAATCATGCTTACTTATAATTATCAATACAGAAAAATTTTCGCTTTTTCAAAAAAAGCACATTTACTGTGAGGTAGCCATTTAAGTTGAACCATTTGTTTATTAATGATGAAAAACTAATCTTAAAAAGTATACCAAAATAAAACTGTTGTCTAAAATTTAGTTTCAAAAGGTTTAAACACTGTTTATGAGGCGTTTCGATCTGTCTACATTTTCATTTCGATCAAATATAAAAAAATCTAGTTAATTTATTCAAGGAAGATATTTTTTGATTTTTCCACTCTTGAATTTATTTTCAACGCTTTTATAGTTTTTTCTATTTGCTTTCGTAGAGACTTTCGGAACTTCTTTAAGGAAGTTGTGGTTTCAAAAGGTAAATTTTGTATTTAATTTCAGGTAAATGAAGCATTTGTTTTGCTGGGTAAAAAATTGGATTATAAGTTACCAAGAGAAGAATTTGAACGGAAAGAAACAAATGTATGTATTGTGTGAAGCCCGTTTTGATACCATTATACATTGAAAAACGCCTTCTCAAAAAAACCAGTTGTCTTGAAAAAAGGATGGTGTTTTGCAAAGGAAACTCGGCCTAATTTTTCGTCTTCAAATTTATTAAAAATTTGTCAATTACGTCATCAAACTTTGCATTGTTTGCTATAACTCAAGAACAGAATTTTTATCGAGTATTTTTTTGTCCGAGATCTAGGGGATTTATTACTTTGTAAATGGGATTAATTAAATTTTAAAAATCATTATCGTTTCAACCTTTGAGACCAAATTGCTATGCTGGTGGTAGCCAGAAAAAAATTTTTGGTATTATTTTATGGGGACACATTTTTTTATTATAAAGAGACGTTATTTTTTATACAATTAATGTTTTGAAACGTGTTTCTTTAGAAGGTTTATTCCAAAAAAGAGTTGCTGCGAGGTGAAATTTTCATCTGAGTTTTTCCATCTGGAAAATCAAGAATCTCGAATTATCTCGCTCATTTTTTACCGTATTTTCAATTATAAAAATCATTTCTGCAATCATGCAACCATCAAATTTTAAAAGTAAATTTACAAACCTGATATTTGAGCCTCATAATTTTACCTTATAGCTGTAATTTATAAATTTTATAAAAAATTTTAACCGCCGAAATAGAATTTTGAATTTTTTATAGCCATTATAATCATAAAAAGTATTAAGGAATTTATAATCTTTTATTTTTCATTATACATTTTGTAAAAAATCTGTTATATTATCGTTATAATAAAAAATCATTTGTTTGCAAAACTGATACCAAACCGAAATTAAATCGTGGATCCGGAAACGCCAATTTTTAGTCGCGCTGGTTGTGCCATTTTTTTCATATCACGCCGTTTTCGTCGGCTTTTTGGTCCGCGCGGGTCGAATTGTTTTTTTCATCGAGTCGTTCTTGGTTCGCCAAGTTTTGTTAGCGCCGATCTAGAACTTTGCCAAAAATAGACCGTTCGGGTTTTTTCGTAAGTCGTGTAAACTGTACAAATTGAAGTAAATATGTTGTATTTTGATATCAGTAAAAAACATCATAATAGGGAAACGATGATTGTTACAATTATACTGCATTATACTTGATAATAATGGATTATAGTATTGAAAAATTGTTCGAAAATTCAAATTTAGTTGATTAAAACGGATTTTGCACTTCAATGAGAGCAAAACTTTAATTTGTCGTCAACTGATTGTAATCGATTATTATTATTCTTATAGTACTTCAAAACAAACGGTGTACAAAAACGGCATAAAATTGAACATGACTTCCCTTTTTTAAATTGCGAGTTGCTTCAAAATCAACAGATAAAACAAGTCAAAACGACATTGTTTTAATTGTTGAATAGCAAAATTATCCAAATAGCAGAGTTTTTGTCCACTTATAAGATTAAGTTGAAAATTTTTTTCAGCAAAAACAGAGAGCGCCAATTTTTCTTCGAATCTACTCACGTGTAACCAAATGAGTCCTAAAGTGCCAAGCATATACAGTCTTTCTACTCTGATACAAAAAGTTTAAGCATAAAACTATCTAGATTAAATTTAGATCTACTTTAGCTTGAAAAATTTTAAATTGACTCAAATACATTTTTTTCAGTATCAAGTTTCTTTTATTAGGGGGATTAAAATGGATTTATAGCAGAATAAATAGTTTTTCTGTACTATTCGATTTCATCAGTTTTGAATTTGTGTTGTAATTATTCGTTTCAATCATTTTTCATTTTTCATTCAAAATGTCCGGTAGAATAATAAAAAACCAAACGTTTTTTTCTCGTTATAAACAGAGTTTTGAAAATTACATTATTTTAGTTATAAAAAGTTATACTAATGCTTTCGATTGCATTGTTTTGACAAAAATCCAATTGGCAGTCTGAAATCATGCATCCAGTTCAAATTGACGGTTTAGAGTAGCTAAAATGTTTAAGAGTTATCAAGAAATAAAATTTTTGATATATTTCCGGATTAAAAAGCTCACTTATTGTTCCGACCATTTGAAATGGAATAGAAATTTGTATTCGGGTGTTTTCGTTTTTTTGTTTAATACGCAAAATCTGGAGCCAAAAATAATCATCGGAATAGGTCGAGTGATAAATCAGTTAAAGCACTTTCAGTCGTGACTCGAAATACTTTTCAAAACTTTGAAAAATCTTCGATTTAATTGCTTGTTTTTGAGCTCAAAAGATGATTTATATCGACCATTTCTCAATTTATTTCATAAGATTTTTGTTTGAATTGACTTGAAATAGATTTGTTAATACAAAAATTGATCTGCTCAAAAGTTTTTAAAAATGGACTTTGTCAAGATTCGGTTAGATTTTAGTGAATAGAAATCCATCCAATTTGATTTAAATCTTTTTTTAGACACTTAAATGGATTCAAGGTTATAAATAAAGATCGACTTAAGTGTATTCAAAATCCATTTCAGTTCCTAAATTGTACCTTGTTAATTGATTTGGATTGATGTAAAATCGATTTAAAATCAGTTTAGATCGTTCCGAAATCGATTTTGTCAGTGCGGATTTGTTGATGACAATTTGTTGAACCAGCCACTCTTTAGATCTCCTGTCCGTGATTTACCTTGTCCAGTATACTTGCAAAAATTTAGTCGAGATATTGGAGAGATTGGAGCTGACGCAAAAACTGATGATCTTTCTTTTTTCAGAAAAGAGTTATTTGAAATTGACCATCACTCAAGTATGACCATCGGACGTTTGTACCTAACAGGAGAAACATTTCCATCGACCCAATTGTTTATCTTTCAATTATCATCCAATCTGGTTTTTCATTGACAAAAAGTTTAGAAAAGTTGGAATCCAAATGAAAATTTGAAGAATTGATGTTTTTGAAGACTTGAAGTTTTTTTTTGAATTTTTGTTTTTAATAACGGAGTGTTGAAACAATGTTCACTTTTTATTTATGGTTTTGTTAATACTTATTAGCTTATCAGCTTATCAGCTTGAATATAGCTTCGACATTTCATTCAGTAAACAAAAATTTTTCCAAACTGACATGCAACTCTAATAAATAAACTCCACCACTTTTCAAAAGTGTTCCCTTTTTTGATTAGAATCATAATTTCTACGATGGAAAGATTTGTCCCGGGTGAACTTTTTTGCTAGTTGTTGGTATTGGTTTGGACCATTGTCTTCGATTGTGCATTTAATTGTCTGTTTAACTTTGACGGCATTTGTAAGAATCTAACTACAGCTTAATTTAACATGACGAAACCACCACACGAGTTGAGCTGTCTGTGTCTCAATATTGCCTTGAATAGTTCTGCAACAGACCCGCCATTACCCTGGTAAATTGAGGTCAAAAATCCAATTAGGTTCTATCGCAAAGGAAGAGATTGATATTGAGGACTAATTAACGTTAACGATTTATATATGCATATACAGATTTGAAAATGATTTAAAAATCCAGACCCGGAATAGTTGGAAACTAAACAAAATTTATAATCATTCGAAGAAACGCGGTTTCTATTTTTTTAAAAACATTTCATTTATGAAACTTCATTTAAATAAACTGTTGTTCACTTTTTTAAAACGCTGTTTCATTTATCAAACTTTATTTTAAAATATTGTTATTTGCTGTTGTAGAAATTTACTGAACTCCGTAATCATGATTCAATATTTTTTTTCGTTTTTCTAGCAAATTAAGCAGCAAATTCAGTTGCCGGTAAAATTGAAACTCTTCCAAAACAACAGTTTGAAAGGATAATTTGTTAACAAAATGTGCAGCATGAAAATCATTAGCTAGCACAAGACAACTCGTATATCAGGGCAAAGCCCTGAATGTTCTGACTGCCCTTTAATTGGTCTTGAAGAAATTTTGGTCAAAGAAATTATTGGAAAACTATACATTTGGACAACATCGAAGATGAAGTGTGAACTTAACGGGCTGAATAAAATAGCAAATAAGTTAAACAAGACTGCTCGTATCAGGGCGAAGCCCTGAATGTTCCGACTGCCTTTTAAGGTTTATGGAGCAGCAGTAAAAACGTTTAAAAAAATTATATGAAATAACATAAAATGAAATATTTTTTTTTTTTAATTTGAAATTTTTTATGAAAATCATCCCCCCACACGCCATATAAAGTACAAAAGATAGATTTCGTTCCTTGTAACAAATCAATTATGACAAATAAGCTTCCTTGAACCTATTTAGAACGATTTCTACCACGGATTAAATCTCCGCTTACGCGTTAATAGCGCGAAATATATCGCGCGTTAATTGTCCCAAATTGGTAAAAATGGCCAAAATGGCTATCTTTAAACCCTCATAAGTTTACGAAAAATGATCACAGGTGAAATATTTTTTCAAATTTAAGCTCAAGACAACAATACCTTTTGAATGATATAAAAAAATTCCGTCAAAAGTGGCTAGTTAAAAAGTCGAAATTTGTCTGAAGAAAAAAAAACCCACCCCGAGCACAAATATTCCGTTACTTTCGTATCGAAAGTCGGAACAATAACGAAAACTCTTGCTAGCTATATTTATGTGTTAACGCGTGCTTTTTGTAACTAAATTTGAATTTCTGGAAGAAAAATTACTATCGTGGTTCTGAAAAAAACTGGATGAACAATTCGACTTGAAGTGGCAGTGGCTTGACTCATTCTAAATTGAATTGAGATAACGTTTTTGGTTTCAATGGTAATTGTTTAGACGTTAAATGCATCAATTTTGCCTTACATGGAGATAATTACATGGAGCGAAAAAAACTAAAATTCACAATTTAAAAAATATAAATGTAGGGAAGATAAAGGGTAGCCAGAACATAGTAGCAGTCTTTTATAGTCCAATTTTTGAAGAAAAATGCTTGGACCGTTTCTTTTTGCTCAGATCAGTCTAATGATCAAAATAAAAAGAGTTGAACAATTTTTTCTTTTCTGAAGATATCGGATTCTTGAGTAAAGTGGAAAAATTGATGTTACCTAAGGTAATGTTTTGTGAAGTTTTACAATTTTGAAAAACGCCAATTTGATCAGGATCTAGACCAAATAATGAACCATGAGGATTTTTATCAAAGCACCTACCTATGTAATGCGACTCATTTATGAGTGGCAAATCATCCCACACTCAACATTGTCCAAACTGACATGAGTCAATCGAATTAGTCTCACTCGAATTAGTCTTAATTGCCTAAACCTTACAAGTGTAAACTTGATTGTGGCCGTACAAATTTTCAAATTTATCATTTTTACCAAAAACATTTACTCGCCAGTAACAAAGCAGTCGAACATTCAGGGTTTTGTTCCATTGACAAAATTGCTATTTCCATTTGAAAATGCGGTGACTTTTTTATACGATTGTCTTAAGTGTCCTAAAGCAATTGAAATTATTGAAGCAATGCATAAATTGGCCGTAATTTTTGTCAACTGACCCAAGAATGACTTTTCAGCTATAGGCCGTCAAATGCCAAAAATGTTCATTGTGATTAATTACACAGGAACAAAAGCAATAAACAGTAAATGATTATTACGAATGAAAATATTCACTGGTATATAAATTAGTAGCCCTTGTTGATGTCGCAGAAGTAATTATTGCTGTCTCAGATACTGATCAGTGGTACTTTATCCATGATGAGGACTAAAACATAGACAAATTTTAAAATTTGCGCTGAATTATCGCTGAACCAGCGATGAATTTCAAAATTAACGCTGATTCATCTGTTAATCAGCTCTGATTTTCGGAATAACCATTTTTGTTCCGACTTTCGATACGAAAGTAACGGAATATTTGTGCTCGGGGTGGGTTTTTTTTCTTCAGACAAATTTCGACTTTTTAACTAGCCATTTTTGACGGAATTTTTTTATATCATTCAAAAGGTATTGTTGTCCTGAGCGTAAATTTGCAAAGATATTTCACCTGTGATCATTTTTCGTAAAGTTATGAGGGTTTAAAGATTGCCATTTTTGCCATTTTGACCAATTTGGGACAATTAACGCGCGATATAATTCGCGCTATTAACGCGTAAGCGGAGATTTAATCCGTCTTAGAAATCGTTCCAAATTGGTTGAATGAAGCTTATTTGCCATAATTGATTTGTTACAAGGAGCTAAATCTATCTTTTTGTACTTTAAATGGCGTGTGGGGGGACGATTTTCATCAAAAAATTTCAAGTTTAAAATTTTTTTTTATTTTATATTTAATTTTTTAATGTTATTACTGCTCCGTAAAACCTTAAAAGGCAGTCGGAACATTCAGGGCTTCGCCCTGATACGAGCAGTCTTGTTATCTTAACCATGAATTATACAATATTCAGTGCTGCAAATTAAGAAAAAGAATTATCACTGTTTCAGGTCCTGATCAGTGGCAAATTTTACATTAGCAGGATATTGATTCATGAAATAGTTGTGAATCAGGTATGACTATTCCTGTGTCGTAAGCCCAAGAGATAATGGACAAGCACATAATTTCATAGGCTGAAAATTTATCAGTAAAATAATTAAAGCTATTAAAGCTGAAATAATGACAGTTTTGTTCATTCCAAGTTCACTTTTTAGCTAAATTCTCTGCAATCATGTGTAAAATAAAAACTCTGAGCGGAAAACTTTCTTTTTAAACCGTTTTGACATATTTTCCGGCAGCAGTTTTTTGATGATACAGATTCGCACTCAGAACATGAGTAGACTTTAGCTCGGAATCTCATAAAGGGCAACATCAAATTTTAATGCCTGCTTAGCAGATCAACTTTCTCTCCAATTTTTTTTTAACCAAAAATATCAAAATCAAATACGGAGCAACGTAATGGTTGATCAGTAAAACGAACAGATTATTTTTTAAAACTGCAAAAAAAAAATTGTGTTGTTGTTACTAAGCTTCTGTAAACATGAAATATAGGTTATAAGTGCACCTAATTGAATAAAGCGAATATGGCAACCTAGCCAATTGCAAGAAAAATTTTGTCGTTGATGTCTTATATAAGTTACAGCTAAAGTTGAACAATTATTTGTTGTAAGATCTATACCTAAATGAGTTTCATTTTTTTGTCCGAGAATTTCGCGGACAGATTTTTAAGCAAACTCAACTAACTGAACAAACTCCACTAAAAACGTAAATTCTTCTTGAATCAACAACTTTTATCTCGTTTCCATTTTTAGTTTCGACATTATGGAGAACTTGACCTTGAACATATATGAACAACTTGACATTCGACAACTTGACCTTGAACATATATGAACTATTGCTGCCCATTTACGGAATTGTGCGACATTTTTTCGAGTTTGCTATTCCGATTGTCCTATGATTTGTTCTAGGGAATCTTCTGATTGCAGAAAATGACAGGATTAATTGTAATGTTGAAATGCTGAAATGTTCTTATGCTCCTTCTGAAAATTAAGTACAATTAGAGGGAAGTTTGATTTTTTCTCCACTACGATCAAAAAATGGCCGGAATTGCAAGCACAAACTACTCTGGATTTGAAATCAGTAGCATGTACAATCTACAAAATAGTAAAATCTTCACTCAGCTAGAGAAATAATACAGGCAGAAATTGCTTATTTACACGCATCCGATCAAGGTTCTCTTCAAATGAGGAAACAGCTGAGAAAAGCTTCAAATAATTAGTAAACAAAAGCTCACAGAAACACCGATTACCCTTTAGATATTGTCAATTCTTAGGTGAAACCTCTTTTTGTAGATGCAAGTCTTACTGACAAATACCTTCAGTCTTCCACCTTCTTAACAAAGACGAAATAGTGAATCTATCTATGTTTAACAAACGATTCCGAGATTTTTTTCACCTGGTCAAATCGTTCTTTAAAATCCGATTTGTTTGCGAGAGAAAACCTATTTAAAAACGCTTTTGATCGACGACAATACGCAATCTGACCATATGACACCATCGACATGGCATAAGATTTTTTTAAGTCTAGCAGCAGGGGCGGATCTAGGATTTTCTTGAGGGGATGGGGAATTTTCAAAAAAAATTCGAAATTTTTGTCGACATTTTTTTTAGGTAGACCGAATTGAATTTTCGAGCTCTCCCTAAGCCTGTTTATAGTCCCTGTTTTGGACAATTTTTCTGCGCCGCAGGCAAAATTTTAAATTGCGTTTTTTTCGGCGCGCGCTCCCCTCTTAAATTTAGTATATATTGGCGCCTTCAGAAAAATTTTAGGGTTGGTTGGCCAAAACTGGATTTCTTCAAAGTACCAAAGATAACCCCCCCCCCTAAATCCGCCCCTGTCTAACAGACTTTTTCTTGAAAAAACACATATATGCCGGACCTTACTATATTTATTTTGCATTTTTTTGCGTAATTTGAGAATTGAATCAGCTTAAGTTAGATTTTTTTTTGCGCAAAACAATCATTCACAGTTTTTGCATTGCGTAAACATTACTCTCTACTTTTTGATATATGTAACATAAATTTAATAAGCATCATCAGCAAAAAAAAATATTTTGATCCTGAAACTAACTTTTTATACACCATTATCAACCTAACATGCTTCAGATGTGCCGTCAGATAGCTTTTTCTAATGCAATCAATTGAAAATATATATACTCGCAATTTTAACGCTACGTTTCTGGAACCCTTGCGTTCATTTTTTTTGTATTCACTAACCCTTGTATTTATCAACCAAATCGTGTTTTGAATCTATAAAAAAAGAAAAGAAAGATACTTTTCATTTTATTGCATACCAAATAAGGCCTGGAGTTTCACAAATTGCATGACTACATGATTATTTTCTGCAAAAACAAAATTATTGGGGTTATTGAGACGTTGTGATTGACGAAACTGATCATTCTTTGGTTGATAATCTTTTCAAAGCTTTCAAGGTATCTGGTTAGCAAACAAAAAGGTCTGTAACATTTAGGATTGTGTTCCACGTAAGCACAATTGTGAAAAACAAACAACTTTTTTGAATTTTCACCTGTTGACGGAAAAAACTAGAATTGAATAACTAGTATCCTCGATTTTTCCATATCATTGCAAAAATCATTATGACCACACATTTCGTTATTTTCCAAATAAACAACTTTTGATGAATTTTCATTATCAGTCGTAGCAAAAAAAACCTTATGCAAAGTTTGTTTTCGGTGTTTGCTCAAAATAACTGAAAATAAAAGCCACTATAAAAAAAACATTTGACTATATCTCCGCTTTTTCCTGTAATCAGATTTTTCACAAAAAAGTCCACCAGAAATTTAAAACCTTCCCAACTAATTTTACTGCACTGAAAAACTTTGACATAATATCTTCTTTTTACTTTTGTATTTACTAATTTCATATTGTTTCATGTTGTGTTGTGTGCTGCGATGTTACAAGTCGAAGAAATTTTCACCCTTTTGTAAGTTTTGATCTTAGTTTGCCCCTTTTTTGGCTTATCATGTCAACAAACTGTTTTTTCATAACCAGTTTCTTCCTTCCTAGTTCTTATTTTCGCACAACGGTCAAATACTTTAACAAATTTTTGAATCAGAACAGTCATGTTTTCATCAAAATTAGCAGTGCGAAAAAAATGTTTTAGTAACTTTCGGATCCAAAAAGGAGAGAAATTTCAGCAAACTGTCAGACCGCTTTCAGACCCCACTGTTAATTTCTCTTTTTGCTTGACTATTTTTAGCAAACAAATCAAAAAACAAAAAAGCCGGCCTCTTTTAAATTTTCGGGGCTGATTTGTAGAAATCAAATTTGTATTCAAATCAGCAAAAGACAAAAATTTTGCCCAGTTGTTGGAGAATTTATGATACAAAAGCCAGCAGAAAGAGCACAACAAATCATGTCGGTAAATTAGGATCAAACGAACTATTTTACTTGCCATTTAAAAAACTTGTATATATATATATTATTATGATTATTTATAAACTGATTAGCACAAATTTTTCTTTTTTTGTGAATAATGGGTTAAGGGGTATTTCTATGCATTTTTTCATTGAGAGTTGATTGAAAGAAGAAGTTTTTTTGCCAATTTGGCTTTTACCTAGGATATTTTTACTTATTTCCTACAGATTACAGATCAACCGTACAATCTTCCCCTTTAAGTAACCTAGCGCAGAATGTCGTCAATTTTAACAGGATTAAATAGCTTCTTGATATGTAAAAATTATCCAGCAAGTATATTTAGCGCGCTTGTTTAGATTTTTATTTGCGGAAATCTGTTTCAAAATAATTCCTTCTTGGAGCGGACATTGTACGATAGGTTACCTAAAGGAGGAGATTGTACGGTTGATCCGTTTAAACTAAAGAAACAGGAAGAAAAAATATCCTTAACAAAAGTCAAATTGACACAAGACTTCTTCATTCAATCATCTCTCAATCAAATTGTGCATCGTAAATACCTCTTATTGCTCTTAACCCATTATAGATTATACACAAAAAAAATTCTGATTAAATTTTTGGTGATCAAATCAGTATCCATTGAAAAATATTTTTATTGTTTTTGATTGTATATACACTTTTTTTTCTTTTTTTCTTCAGTATGTTACTGTTTATACTGTTAAAACGTATTTGTACTATCCCGAGGCAGAATAGGAAATTGAAAAAACAAGCTCAAGTTGGAAACAGAACTCTTATTCCGAGTAGGAATCAGTCCAATTTGAGGAGAAAAAAGTTTCTTTTATCTTAGCCGAAAAGGCTGCTTGTCAGAGATGGCAAAAGGAAATTAAAAAGAGAGTGAACGATGAAATTAATTTCACGCTTTTTGAGTGGCTTAACGCCAATGGAAAGGACACGAGTCAAAATTATCCTTCTTTAAAACCTATTCACTCCAATTGAATTGAGCTATGCTATTATATCTTTTTAATAATATGTTTTATGCAAAAACTAGACTTGCATTAAGAAAAAAAAGAACATGGAGTTACACACGTTAGCGCAACATCAGAAGGCGAAAAAAAGCAGAAAAACATAGTGATTGTAAAGTAAAGCCTATTCAAAGGTATTAAAATAACATCGTTTGATTTCTCATTAGAAATTTATGATAAAAACTCATAATAAAAGACAATTAAACTGATCACCTTTGCGTTTGCTTCACACAAACGTTAAATGAAAAAATACTCGGTTTGTTTTACAGCTCGAAAAACACAACCAAAAAGCAGAGTTACCGAAAAATGCCTCTTTACAGCTAGCAGGAAATTTAACTTATTCCAATCTGCCCTATGACATTTTACCCTCTGTTATTCTAACCTACGTACCAATCTACCCTAAACCAAGTTACTCTACGACTATCTACGCCTAAAAATAAAAAATGGTAATAGCCGCTGTCGCGCCTACGTTTTTACGCGCTTGCCTACTAATGGTAGGACTTTCCACACAAATTAGAGCTCAAATTCGAAAAGATTATTTACCTGTGATAATTTTTTGTAAAGTTGTCAGGGTTTAACCACTGCCAATTTGGCCAATATGAGATAGTTATCGCGCGATATATTTCGTGCTCTCAACGCGTAAGCAAGGATTTAATTGGAAATTGAATTGAGGCATGTTTTTTGTCCTATTTAACACTTTGCTTTTTGCAAAAAATATTAACTTTTATTGAACATGTGGGGGGGGGGGGGGATGGTTTGTGAAAAAAAATTAAAGTATTGTATCATAATTGAAATTTTTTATCAAACTAAATGCTATTAAATAGAGCTGAAAAGTCAGCCGGGATATTCAGAATGTCACCTTGATACGAGCCGCCTTGTTCAATGTATAAATGCAGAGAACGGTACACTGATCGTACTAGTTGGTTGGTTGATGCAAATGGGATCATTTTATTTCGTAGACCGAAATTCGAGCAAATGTTAACGTGGTCATTTTTTTCTGGATCTGATGTCCTTTTTTTCTTGTCTGGTTTGAACTGTGCAGCTTATTTGAAAAAAGTGAGTAGTTTATCGTATTCTATATTTTGGTTTACCGTATTCAGGTATTCTATAGTTTATTATTATATCAGGCCAAATCGGCTTATTTATACTTTGACTTATCACAAAACAATTTAAGATGCTGAAGAAAGTTGATTGAATAATTCTAGCCCATCAGATTGAAGCAGAATTGTTTCAGATCATGATTGTGAAATATTGAGTTTTGAGCAGAATAAGTAAAAAGACCCCCAAATTACCCAGTTTGGACAAATGTTGAATTTGAACTTAAAAAATGGGTTTCGTTTTTTTTTCCACTTTTTTCATTCTTCAAAAACTGCTTAAAGTATAAGGATATATATAGTTTCCAATTTGCTTACTGGGCCAGAAATCTCCAATTAGCAAAATTGCATTTTGTTTTTCCCGTCAGAGTTTGAGTTTTTCCTGCTTATTTGGATCACAGACTAAACTAAATGGAGTTTCAATTTCGCAAATTACTACCTGAAGAGAAGACGTGCGGCTCAGTTGAGCATCATTTGGGTCTTTTCTGTTATGTTGCCCAAAATGACCAAAACGTTGAAGAACGAATATGTTTGAAATTGAGCTTCATATAATTTAAAATATTATCCAATCAGAATCAAAAATAATGATCCCACTTTCAAAGTAGCAAACAAAAGAATTTTGGAATGTATAACAGATAAGACCCCAACATTTGATTAATTGACTCAAATAGGTAACTTGTCTGTTGTGGGTTCAATCATATTTAGGCCTTTTGCAGTCTTGGTAATAAACTCTCGGGTGAAATTGCCCCCCCCCCCCTCTCCGAATAAGACAATTCCTTTTTAGTTATAGTTGCCAAATTTAAAAAGTGTCATTGGGACTTTGAGAGAGCTCCGAAATTTCGAAATGGCTGAACTAAAAAATGCTGCTATCTTTCAAAAACCAATCCGTCAAAAATTTATTGAGCATGTGACTGTTTACAGCTTAATTTTGAACGGTGAACCGTTTATAAAAGCCCAACGAACTGAATACAATTTGAAGGGAACAGCGCGCCAAAAAGAACGCAAACGTTCTGACCAAAAACTGATTAAACAGAATTTCAATTTAAGCGAAGACCGTTGTTGTAAGTGATACATGGTTTTATTTCTTAAAGGGGATAACTCCATCCTCCGCAAATGAAGCCCCCCTTGCCTAGTCCCTAGTCGTGCTAAGTGAAAAAGAAAAAAAGAGTTCCTTCCAATGGCAGTTTGAAATTCAATTTAAGCGAAGACCGTTGTTGTAAGTGATACATGGTTTTATTTCTTAAAGGGGATAACTCCATCCTCCGCAAATGAAGCCCCCCTTGCCTAGTCCCTAGTCGTGCTAAGTGAAAAAGAAAAAAAGAGTTCCTTCCAATGGCAGTTTGAAATTTTAAATAAAACAACGTATGAATTTTCATCAATTAATGTATTTAAAAAAAAAAACTTTTCTTTGTTTCAGTTTTTGTTTGATATTTTTTTTTTCAAACTTTCTTCGACGTATTTGAATGACAACCATTGAAAAGTTATTTGAATTGATTCTCATTGTCAAAACAATGCTTTTTGGCTCAATCAACGAAACTGAAGAAGAATTTCGTTATAATTTTTCAAGGGAGAACCAAGTACCTCAACATAAATGCTCTCAGAAATAAATTTTCAAATAAAAGGTGTAACCTAGAAGGAAGATTGATCAAAAACAGTTTAAGAAGACTTAATTCAAGACAAATATTGATTGCAAGATGTTTATCGGTTAAGTCATAAGAATTGGTGGCTTAACAATTATTATATGATTAAAGAAAAACAAAACATAGAAAAATGCTTTTAAAAGTATTTGATTTTGAGCACTTAAGCACTTGAATAAAAAAAAATTATATGTAAAAATCAACTAACAAACACACCATATGTATAAATGCGCAGATAATGGTTTTTTAGTTTTTTGCTGAAGATTGCGGTGTTGCTGTCAACTTCCGTAAATTTACTGGCAATGAGATTTTTTTTGAAAGTCTTTTTGAAAGTGATCTATCAAGATAGACAAAAGAATGATAATTTTGAAAAGTTAATTTTTTTGTGCGCTTGTTATAGTCATCACAAAGTTTTGGTAACTTTTTTTGCAAAAACTGAAATTTCTCTTGTGAAATATTGGAACAGATACACTAGTGGACCAACTAATTCGGAAATTCAGGTTTTTAATCTCTGAAATGCATATTTTCAAGATTCATTTTGGAGTAGAGTTATTTCATTTTTCAGCGAAATATTTCTATCGACCAAAAGCAAATCATCAGTGCTACCATTTATGAAACCATAAATATTTGATTACAAAGACTTACCAGTGTAATCCGGGTCTGAAAATGTTAGTTTTCCTCATCTGCACTAAATGTTTCAATCGGCGTCAAAAAAAGGAAACAACCAATTTTCACAACAGTCAAAATTTTCATGCTGATTAGTTTAATTTTCTTTCTGAGAATTTTGGACGGCGCATGAACAATATTTTTTGCCCCATTCAATCAAAAAAGAATTTACTAGGATGCTAAATTTAAAGCAGATGAGGTTAACTGGCATTTTCAGACCCAGATTACATTGGTAAGTCTACGAAACCAAAAATCAATAATTTCATTGATGGTAGCTCTGAGGATTTGCTTTTGCTTTTTGTAGATACTTCGCCGAAAATCGAAGTAATAGATGTTTAAAACGGGCATTAAAAACAAACATTTTAGAGAGTAAAAACCTAAATTTTCGCTCACGTTAGTCCTCTAGTGGAGTACCACATTTGTTTTCTTTCTACTTTAGTGGACAAAAATGAGCGCAAATTCACGTTTTGACTATCTACTAAAATGCTTTTTTCATGTCCATTTGTGACCACATTTACTTCGATTTTCAAAAAAATTCTCGCATAGATCAAAAAAAAAATAATCAAAGCTACCCTCTATGACATAACCAATTTATTGTATCATTGACTCGCTACTATAAACCGGGCTTAAAAAACCAGATTTCCTCATAAAAACTAAGTTTTCACATAAACCGCCTGAAAATAAAGTAACACTATTTATTTTCCGCTGAGAATGTTTCAACTCGCAGGCACAAATTTTTTGCTCCGCTGAATTGAGAAAAAGTCCTTTACGATGCACAACATTTATGACAATTTTTTCAGGCTGATTGTGATAGATTCCGATGAATATGCTTGAATAAATCTCTATCATTTTTTGGCACCCGCTTGAAAAACAACATCAGGTCGCTCGATCTTTTGTGTGAAGTCTTCGTTGAGCAATCTACAGAAATCATTTTTGAACCATTTTTGTGAAATTGACCATTCTTTCTCTAGCAATCTAAAAAGAAATTTTTTTAATAGCCATTCTATCAAAACTTAGTGCAGATGATCAAATCTGGCTTTTCAATCACGGATTACAAGGGTAAGCTTTGAAATCAATTATTGATAGTTTCATTGAAGAAAATTTATGAAAATGATGTCTAGAAAAGACATTAAAAATGCATTTTAGAGGTTAAATACGTGAATTGGGACGTAGCTCTATCAACATAATTTTTGACTTGTTTTTCCACAGCACTGGGGAAGACTTTGAGTTTCACAAAAGATGTCCGTTCTGTTCGACTGTTCAATCAGTTCTGTGGCGTCGAAGTGGAATTGATTTGCTGCAAAAAGTATGCTGCATAGTTTTAATGCAATAAAACAACTCAATGATTATTTGAGGCAATCAAGGATATTGCAGACAATTGTTCCCACATGGTTTTAGTTAAAACTTTGTGGCAACTTATTTGTTTTCTGACTTTCCCAACAACAGTAACGGAATGTTTGTGCTCGGGGTGGTTTTTATCTTCAGACAAAATTCGACTTTTTACCTAGGCTTTTTTAACGAAATATTTTTAGACGAACGGAGAGATATTGTTGTCCGGATCTCAAATTTGAAAATATAGTTCACCTGTGATCATTTTTCATAAAATTATGAGGGTTTAAAGATTGCAATTTTGGCCAATTTGGTACAATTCACGCGCGATATATTTTGTGCCGTTAACGAGTCAGCGGAGATTTAATCCGTCTTAGAAATCGTTCTAAATTGGTTAAAGGAAGCCTATTTGCCATAACTGATTAGTTACTAGATGCAAAAATTATCATTTTGTACTTTACTTGGCATGATGGGGAATGATTTTTACATAAAATTTCATGTATAATAAAATTTCAAAATAAAAAAAAAATGTCTCATTACATTAATTTTTTGATGAGCGTGAAAAAATTGTTTAATGAATTGCACAATCTATTGAATCAATTTTTTTTGAAGACAATTTTGTTCAAAAACGTTGAAATTTTACAGAAAGTCTATTGCATTGTGTGGGCATTACGCGTGGGGGAGATTTTTATAGAAAAATTGCGTTGCCGAGTATCTGAAAGAATTTCAAAACTGATTTTTTTTGATGATGTTGCCAACTTTTTACCAATAATTGCGTAAAACACGTCAAAAGGCTGCCAGAAATTCAAGACTACAGAAGACTAAGATCAGTTTTTTCTATGGAAAGCATTTCAGTCTCAGCTCTTTTCCGCTTTCATCCACATTTCAATTTTTTCCATTTTTATAATTGGCTTAAGTTTTATAATGGCCAAATGCATGATGTTACTACTATATAACGTATGAAGAACAAATCTGATCGCAATAGTTGGTTTGTTCACATTGCATAGGTTCATTGCATCAATACAATGTTGAAACAGTTTTTAAATTGAAATTCAAACAGTACTGCTTGTAGCAGGGCGAAGCCTTGAATGTTCCGACTGCCTTATAAGGTCAATGGAGCAGTAATAACATTAAAAAAACAAATTTACTGAAAAAATTTTAATTTGAGATTTTTTTGTGAAAATTATCCCCCAACACGCCATATAAAATTCAAAGTGATAAATTTCGTTCATAGTAACAAATCAGTTATGGCAAATAAGCTTTGTTCAACTAGTTTGGAACGACTTCCAAGACGGATTAAATCTCCACTTACTCGCTGATAGCGCGAATTTTATCGCGCGTTAATTGTCCCTAATTGGCCACAATATTTATTTTAAACCCTCAAAAAAGTACAAAAAATATCACAGAAGAAAAATCAGTTCAAATTTAAGCTCCGGTCAACAATACGTTTTAGATGATGTAAAAAAATTGTCAAAAATGGCTCGTTAAAAAGTCGAAATTTGTCTGCAGAAAAAAATATGCCGAGCACAAATTTTCCGTTACTTTCGTTACGAAAGTCGGATCAATAAAGTAGTAAACACAAACTTTTTTTAAATGTAAAAAACCGCCCACATTAAAGCAAAACCTAGCAAGTTCGACAATGTTTTAGGTTGCTTGATGTAAGCTTTGCCCAAAACTCATTAAACATGCCAAAAAATTAAAAATTATTTGGAAAGTTTGCTTATGAAAAAAACTTCCCATGCAACGAAGAAAAAAGTGACACTGTGTCATTTTGGATTAAAGTGCGCCTGAACTATGAAATAAGTGCGCCTGAAGTCATTTTGGATTAATTTCTGATCCGGACTATTTCGCCCGAATTGGTTCGCGTTTACAGGAACCAAGAATTGTAGAGCGCAGGTGCGGATTTAGACGCCCTCTCTTCAAGGACTCGCGCCCCTGCCGACCCAAAAGGTCCCCTTTGAACTATTTTGAAATATCAATTTTTGGCTGACGGATCCTAAAAAACGCCTAAAAGAAATGCCTAAAAATGTATTTTTGAAAAGCTTTGGGAGAGCTCGGAAAATCAATTTGGTCGATCACAAAAAAAGGTCGACAAAATTTCGAAAATTTTTTGAAAGTCCGCCTCCCCCCTTGAGAAAATCCTAGATCCGCCCCTGGTTGAGCGCATCAAATATCCGAAATTAGCAATTCTCACATCACAAACTTCAAATTAAGTTATCACAGACGTAATATATTTTTAGTTTTGAGCTAAGTACATAAATATTTTTCCCAATTTACATGACTATTTTATACTTGTGATTTTTTACCGCTTAGCTTCAGCTTTTCTAGGCAAAAAAATTGCAGAAATATAACAAGGTTTGAACTATTCTAACAAGTTATTAACAAAATAAACACGGCCTCCCAGACGCATAAAAATACCGCGCCCCCACATTGAAAAAATTACTTCATACGGCCACAAGGTTTATGCATCGCTACATTTTTATTGCTCAATAACTTTTTTCTTTCCATAAAATTGTACTAGAAAAAAATCAAGACCTCGAGCAACGAGCATACGTGTCTCCTCACTCGATAGAAAAAAGGCTATCATAAAAACTAACATCATCTTTGAAAAGTCATAATGAAGTCCCAAGTGTGATAAGTGCGTTTCCGATATCCCCTCTGACAAAGACTGCTGCGGTCAGAAAATGGAAGTGGCAAGAAATGATGAAAAAAGAGATTTTTTAATTTTCCCCAATACGGACGTCAACTAGCCCTTTGATTTTGCTTCCGCGTGGGTTTATTATACGTTTTTGACCTGATTGGCTGGCATAAAAAAACAGTCCACAAAAAAAACAACCAATAGCCTTGAAAACACATGACTACATTGAATTAACATGCTAGAAAGTTTAATAATTCGTATCGGATGTCATGCAAATTATATAGACAATGACAGGATAAAATAACAAGACGGCGAAGTCCTGAATGTTCCGACTGCCTTTTTAAGGTCTATAGGGCAGTGATAACATGAAAAAATTAAACGTAAAAAAAAATAAATCGAAATTTTCTTTTTTAAATTTGAGATTTTTTTTTTGTGAGAATCGTCCACCCACACGCCATACAAGGGGCAAAATGATAGGTTAAATCAATTATGGTAAATAAGTTTCCTTCAAACAATTTGGAATGAAATGTGAGACGGATTAAATCTCGCTCACGCGTTAATAGCACGAAATGGTATCGAGCGCTAATCGTTTCAAATTGACCAAGGCGACAATCTTTAAACCCCACAACTTAACGAAAAATGATCACAAGTGAAATCTTTTCAAATTTAAGCTCAGGACAACAGTACCTTTCGAATGTTGTAGGAAAATTCTGTCAAAATAGCCAGTTAAGAAGACGAACTTTGTCTGAAAAAAAAACACCCTGAGCACGAAAGTCGGAACAAATACTACAAAAATTTAAATTTTTAAGAATCGACGTAAGCAGGACTTCCATTATTGAACGAGAAGATTTTTTCGACGTCAAGTGGTTTCCCATTTTTTTCTCCATTTTTTCGACGTTAAGTGGCTTCCCATTTTGATTTCTGAAATTCGCAAATTCAAAAAATACATTCTGTGCTCAAACTACATATACTTAAAAATTGATTGATATCGTCGTGTCTAGTTACGCGTCTAGTTATTTGCTAATTGTCGCCTCTTGATCTGCTCAAAAAAGAATACATGATATCAGATAACAGTATCGGAATGCTTGATTTTTATCTAATTTCGGCTAATTAAGGGATGTAACTTTTACTCATTAGCAACATTCATCGAGGAGCAAAATCAACGTGCTTTTTCCCGCATCTTTTGAGCAATAATGCGGACCTGATTCCGACTGAGGCTGTTTTCCACCCCTCCAACTTTTTAACTAACGTTTTTGCGCTTGACGGATTTGTTGTGTATCATTCAAATGTTATTATTCTCCTGGGCTTAAGTTTGAAAAACTTTTCACCTGTGATTCTTTTTTGTAAAGTTATTAAGGTTAAAAAATTGCTATTTTGGATTTTGGACAAGTTGGGTCAATTAGCGCGATATATTTCGCGCTATTAACGCGTAAGCGGAGATTTAATCCGTCTTTGAAATCGTTCCAAGTTGGTTGAAAGAAGTTTATTTGTTACAAGTGGTTTGCTACTAGGAGCGAAATCTATCACTTTTTACTTTAAATGGCAGGCCGCTGATTTTTAGAAAAAATCTCAAATTATTATAAAAAAATTCAAGTTATTTTTTTTTCATGGTATTACTGCTCCATAGACCTTAGAAGGCGGTCGGAACATTCAAGGCTTCGCCCTGATACAAGCAGTGTTGTTTGAATTTCAAATTAAAAACAGTTTCAACATTGAATTAAAGCAATTAAACTTTGCATTTTGAACAAGCCAACAGCATTTAATTATAATAGCCATTATAACACGTAAGACAATTATAAAAATGGAAAACTTGAAAAATGGGTGAAAGTGGAAAAAGTCGATACTGAAACGCTTTCCGTAGAAAAAATGATCAGGTCTGGACTCATATCTGGATAAAGATGGCAACATCATAAAAAAATCAGTTTTGAAGTTCTTCCATTTACACACAATCGCAAGGTTTCAATATGAACATTGTCCCTCACGCGTATTGCCCACTACAACGGAATAAACTTATTGTCAAATTAAAAGGTTATTTGATAAAAATAATCCTTTAACAAAATGATGATAAAAAATTTGGTTCGATGTGGTAGATTGTGCATGTCATCCAACAGTTTTTTTAACGCTATTCAAGTTATCATGAAAGAATATATGGAAAAAAACCGAAGTTGCAAAATCCGATGTTTGCTCGAAATGCATATATTTACTTTGCCTAGTAAAACTCTACATGATTAAAGTAAGGCAAAAACGGATAAGAGCCTTCTAAAAATCATACATGGTTTTGAAATCTATTGAAAAAATTAAAGTCTTTTAAAATTCTTGCAAAATTTCATAAGATTCTGACCAGTACCGAGAAATACTTTAATTCTGACCTGAAATATTTTATATCTAATCTAATTTCTGGTCAGAAGTCTTTTTGAAATGTCTAAATAGAGCAGGATTTTTCTTAAAACTCTTCAATTCTCATATCAACTCATCTTATTTCTGAACAAGAAAATAAATAGATAGTTTCTGCAAAGAAAATAGGCGAAAATTTGGCTAGATAATTTATATAAAATCTCTATTTAGAAAAAAGGGTTGGGGAAGCATTCTGACGGCCGCCCAAAACTTTGAAAAATTGTAAGATACTTTAATATTCGCGCTTACATAAAAGGACGATTTTTAGTTCCTTTCCGAATTCATTTAAACAAAACGTAAGACTCTTGCAAGAACTTGAATTACCCTATAACCAAAATTTAGATAATGGAAAACAATCCGTCAAAACTGCTAGTTGGTGAAGCAAAACTTGTTGAAAGATAACTACACATCGAATACATGGGCTCCGTTTTTTTTATATAGAGACTTTCTTCTTGACGTGGTCCAGTCGAAAAGGAAGACGTAGTTCAATTCAATAATTGAAAACACTAGTCTTTGAATTTGTGTTAAAAAAATTTGCGTGTGCTGCAATGTTTTTTGTTCCGGGTTACTCAGAAAAAGTTTCAATATCAATTCAAACAATGAGTTAATTAGTTATATAGCTTGAAAAAGTTTTCTAGAAAATTTAAATATTTTTAGCTTTTATTTTCAGCAAACTATGACACTCAACCGATACCTCTATGATTGTTACAGTGATCCTCGTCAACGCGAGGAGAGTCGATACCGCAAAACCATTTGAGATACTTTTATTATCTTACAGTCTAGAGGTCATCGCGCCTAAAACAATTAGGTTGAGCAAAACCTCTTGAAAAGCCATATCTCAGATGAAGCAGTTTTGAGCCATGTCTTAAAGTGAATTAACAAAAATTGAATCATAGAACTGGAAAACTATTTCAGACAAGAAAAATTGTTTTTTAAAAATATTATCAAAAATTTGCCTCAAAAATATCGCAAAAAAATTAAAATCAAGTCACCCTCACCGGTCATAATCGATTCTATGGTCATAACATGGTCAGTATCTATAAAAGTACAATCTAATTGGATATAGTCCATTAAAAACGGATTTCAAATACAATATTTTTATGTCAATATTGTCGATTATAATCCATTAAAAGTGGGTTATAGTCCTAATTTTGTTCATGCCAATATTATCCATCATAATCGATTATAATCTTTTATTATGGAATTTTTCGAGAGATTAATCATGAAACTTCTAGTTTTTTTCACAGATGTCTCATTTCTAGTTTAAAGCAGTTGCTATGTATTACGTTTCATAAAACGTTTCTTTTCACATTGAAACTTTTATGTTTTTTGTCTGTACTTTTTCAATTCATCTCAGTTTACACCCTCTTTATTTTACCACCACCCCTTTACTTTGCCACCCTTTACTTTACTCCCCCACCATTTAGCTCCGCAGATCCCTGCCAGTTTACCACAAGCGCCATTAACCCCCCCCCCCCCTATATGGGGGGTTATTGGTAGACTTTGGTAAGGAGTTAATGGTTGCCCAGTTTAACAACCCCCGCCCCCACTTACCCCCTACCCCAGTTCACCCCCCCCCCGTGTAACCCCCCCCCCCCCCCCCAGTTTACCTCGCCCGTTTTTTACGTTTATCCCTCTTTTTAGTTGGTGAAGCAAAACTTGTTGGAAAACAACTAGCACATCGAATATATAGGCACTGTTTTTTTTAGATAGAGAATTTTTTCTTGAAGTAGTCCAGTCGAAAAAAAGACTTAGTTCAATTCAATAATTGAAATCTATAGTCTTTAATTTTTTTTTAATTTTGCGCGAGCTGCAATGTTTTTTGTTCCAGCTTACAGAGAAAAAGATTCAATATCAATTCAAACAAATAGTTTCATAGATTGATAAACTTTTCTATAAAATTTGAATATTTTTAGCTCTAATGTTTCAGCAAACTATGGCACTCAAGCGATACCTCTATCATTGTAACAGTGATCCTCGTCCGCGCGAGGAGAGTCGTTTACCGCAAACCAATTGAGTTCCTTATATTAATTTACAGTCTAGAGGTCATGGCGCCTATAAACAATTAGGTTGAGCAAAACCTCTTGAGAAGCCATATCTCAGATGGAGCAGTTTTACGCAATGTCTTAAAATGAATGAACAAAACTGAAAATTGAAACTGGAAAAACTATTTCACATAATAAAATTGCTTTGTTTTTTTTAAAAAGCCTCAAAATTTCCATCAAAAATATCGCAAAAAAATAAATTCGAGTCACCCGCACCAAGCGCCCATGGATCATAATCGATTATATTGTCATAAAATGGTCCGTATCTTGAAAATTACAATGTATCTGGATATAACCCATTAAAAACTATATAATCCCAATATTTTTATGTCAATGTAATCGATTATAATCAATTAAAAATGAAACGAAAATATTCCATCATAATCTATTATAACCTTCTATAATGGATTTTTTTTGAGAGTTTAATTATGAAAATTGCAATTTTTTTCACAGTTGTCTCATCTCTTGTTTAAAGCAGTTGCTACGTATTACGTGTCATAAAACATTTTTTTTTCCCAACAAAAATTGTATATTTTTTGTCTGTACTTTTTCAATTCATCTCAGTTTACACTCCCCTTTACTTCACCACCACCCCTTTACTTTGCCTTCTTTACTTTACTCCTCCCTACGTTTAGCTCCCCAGCTCCCTGCCTGTTTACCAGAAACGCTTGTCGCCCCCTCCCCCCCCCCCCCTTAGGGGGGGGAGTTTATTGGTAGACTTTGGGAAGGGTTAACGGTTGACACCCCTCAACGGTTGACAACGCTTGTCGCCCCCTCCCCCCCCCCTTAGGGGGGGGGGGGGTTTATTGGTAGACTTTGGGAAGGGTTAACGGTTAAACCCCAGCCCCCCCCCCCCCCCCTAGTTTCGGCCCTCGTCCAGCTTAACCACCCCCGCCCCCATTGACCCTCTCCCGCAGTTTAACCAACCCCCATGTAATCCCTCCGCCCAGTTTACCTCCCCCCGTTTATCCCATCTCTCTTTAGTTGGTGAAGCAAAACTTGTTGGAAGACAACTAGCACATCGAAAATATGGGCCCGTTTTTTTAAATAGAGATTTTCTTCTTGACGTAGTTCAGTCGAAAAGAAAGACGTAGTTCAATTCAATAATAGAAATCATCAGTTTCTAGAATTTTTTTAAAATTTTGCGTAAGCTGCAATGTTTTTTGTTCCGGGTTACTCAGAAAAAGGTTCAATATCATTTCAAACAATTAATTTTATCGCTTGAAAAAGTTTTTTAGAAAATTTAGGTATTTTAGCTTCAAAATTTCAGCAAACTAAGGCACTCAATAGATACCACTACCATTGTTTCAGTGATATTCGTCCACGCGAGGAGAGTCGTTTACCGCAAACCAATTGAGGTCCTTATATTATTTTACAGTCAAGAGGTCGTCGCGCCTATAACAATTAACTTGAGCAAAACCTCTTGAAAAGCCATCTTTCAGATGAAGCACTTTAGCGCAATGTTTTAAAGTGAATCAACAAAATTTGAAAAATTATTTCGCATAAAAAAAAAGCATTGCTTTTCAAAATAGCATCAAAATATCGCAAAAACATTAACTTCAAATCACCCGCACCGAGCGCCCATGGATCATAATCGATTATATTGTCATAATATGGTCAGTATCTATAAAAGCACAAAATCATCGGATATAATCCATAAAAACTAAATATAATCCCAATTTTTTTCTGTCAATATAATCGATTATAATTTATTAAAAATGGATTTGAGTCCAAATTTTTTTATGCCAATATCATCTATCATAATCGATTATAATCTTTTTAATGGATTTTTTCCAGAGATTAATCATGAAACTTGCAATTTTCTTCACAGTTTTCTCATTTCTTGTTTAAAGCAGTTGCTACGTATTACGTGTCATAAAACATTTTTTTTTCCCAACAAAAATTGTATATTTTTTGTCTGTACTTTTTCAATTCATCTCAGTTTACACTCCCCTTTACTTCACCACCACCCCTTTACTTTGCCTTCTTTACTTTACTCCTCCCTACGTTTAGCTCCCCAGCTCCCCGCCTCCCTACCAGCTTACCACAAGCGCCATTCGCCCCCCCCCCCTCCCCTATTAGGGGGGGGGGGGTTTGGTTATTGGTAGACTTCGGGGAGGGGTTAATGGTTGACCGCCCAGTTTAACCACCCCGCCCCCATTCCCCCCCCGTGTAAACACCTCCCCCAGTTTACCTACCCCCGTTTATCCCCCTCTCTTTAGTTGGGGAGTAGGTAAAAAACCGTGAAGGGGTGACGTTGAGACATGGACATGGCATTTAGTAAAAGACATTGCATACACTTTGCAAACTTCTTGCAAAATTTGAAAATTGCTGCAAAAATATTCGAAATTAAATCTATAAATAAAATGGATTATATTGGATTACAGTGGATTATAATTGACTTTTTTCAAAAAATAATCGATTGTACTGCATTATCTTGGCAAAACTGATCCATTTTTTGCCAAAAATAATGGATTGTAATTGATAATAATGGATTATTTTTTTTCAAAAGTAATCGTTTATAATGGCAAAATAATCGATTTCGTTGTCTGAGTTTTAAATCTTTAATGGATTATAATGGATTGATTTTGTCTCGAGAATCCATTATATCTGATTAGATGGGCGCTCGGTGCGGGCAAACAGCAGTAAAAAAAATGAAACCATAAAGCATGCGTTATAATCAAACTATTAATTTAAGCAGGCTATACTTGAGAATCGATTAAGTTTTGATTTTTAAAAAAATAATCAACACGATGAGCTGAAAAAGAAAGAATGATAATCGTTATAAATTGATTTGAATTGATTTAAATGAAAATACATTGATATCAGTCGAAATAGAATGCAGTGACAAGTGCTGTAAAAACACAAAAAGGATGAATGTAGATCAATTTTTAATCTAATCCTAATGATTTTTTTGCTTTAGTGTTTGTTAAATTTGAATCGATATGAAACAGGGGCGGATCTAGGATTTTCTCGAGGGGGGGGGCGGATTTTCAAAAAAAATCGAAAATTTTGTCAACCCTTTTTTTAGGTCGACCAAATTGATTTTCCTAATTCTGCCATAGAACTAAAAAGACCCTGTTTTGGTCAGATTTTCTGCGCCGCAGTCAAAATTTAAAAAAAAAGGCTAAAAAAGACGTTTTTAGGCTTTTTTTGGAAAATTTTGACCAAAAAATTGCGTTTTTTCGGCGCGCGCTCCCCCCTCAAAATTAGCATATATTTGGCTTGGCGCCAAAGGAGCCTTTAGAAAACGTTTTAGGGTCCGTCAGCCAAAAATGGATATCTCAAAATAGTACAAAGGGGGACCCTTTGGGTCGGCTGGGAGTCGAATCCCTGAGAGAAGGGGTGTCCGCCCCCCCCCCCCCCCCTAAATCCGCCCCTGATATGAAATCAGTTTGAATACATACCATTTGTCTAAACTTTTCAGGAACTTATTATATAACTTCTTGCGAATACGAGAATTCAAGTGTGCCTGAGCATACAAACAAAGCGACAATAAAAAACGGAAACCAAGCAAGATATCAGGAATAACTCAACTAATATAAACTTTTGTTTCAGCAATCGTCAAATTTTGAAAACTCCATGTTTTTCATCAAATGCTTTTCAGGTTATCATTACTTTTTTTCTAGATTACAACATTTTTTAAGATCTTATAACATTATCGCTCTGATCATAGATACAATTGAGTTGCTTGTCTCGGGATTTGCTTAAACGTATCGAATAAGCTTTTCAACAGCAAGCAACATATTCGAAAACTTTTAGAGGGCTCCTATGGAGATGTTTTAGCAAAAATACACCGCAACTTTGTTAACTTCATTTTTGGTTTAACTAATCGCGAGTCAACTTTAAACATTGGAGATGAGCATAAGAAAAGCTTCGACTTGAAGAGGCGGGTAATATCTATCGGCAGCCAATCCCAATTTGAAGAATTAAGTTTGTTTCACCTCTGAAGTGTCGCGAGATCAAACAAACAGTAAAACAAAAAATAACAATGTTTTTGCTACGTCAAAACCCTTTTGTTTGTTTTGAGCAATCAAAAACGTCTTCACCTATTCCTGTTGTCTGCCAACAATTTACGTCAATCGATAAAATAGAGAACTTTATACCAAAAATCATGCGACTCATGTAAATGGTGGTTTGTTCTTTGTTTTTAGCATAAAAGTTGTAATTTTTTGTTTTTATCATCGAGGTCATTGAGCCCGCCCACAATTAAACTGAAAAGTTGCTTTAACTTGAGCACAAGCAAGATCTTCAGTTTTATGATGATATTGTCTGAGACATTTTTTTCAACCAAACTAAACGTTTCTCTTAATCTCGTCAAGACTTTCCATTACCTTGGCCGGATCTTGCATCACATTTTATTCTCATTTTATTTCATATTTTAATTTTAGTTTGTTGGCTTTTCATACTTTAATTTTTTCGATATATTTTTTTATACGTTTTTTATACTTTTATCAAAAACAAAATGTATTTTTAAGATGTTTACACTTTTACTTTTCCTTTTGCTTTAATTTTTTTTTAATTTTTAAGTTTTTTTATACTTTTACTTTTGCTGTAACTGTTTTAATTTATATGTATTTATATTTTTAATTTGTGTTCTAGGCAATCTGCTGTACTCTTCTGTCGAGTGTTTCTGGATCGGCCTCCTCGTCCTCTTCCTCTCCCTGGTGGGAACAGTGGCCAACTGCGTGGTGCTGGCCATGTTCGTGTCCAGAAAAGAAAAACAGATGTCCGACCACCTCATCATCTACATGACGTCACTCGCCCTCCTCGGCTGTTCAGTGCAGATGCCAATGCAATATTTCCTACTTTTCAATGCACACGACCCCATAATGGGTGAGTCACCAACAATTTTGGAAACTTTCGAAACTTTTGGGGTAGGGGATTTCAAAATATATAACAAGTATAACAATAACAAGTCTAGTTATAGTTGCACAAGCTATAAATTGTTTTGCATGTTGTAATACAATACACCTGTCATTAATGTATTTTGATAAACTACCCTTTTTTCTCAAAAAGAGACAAAGAACTCTTAAAATTTGTATTTTTTGACAAGACACGTACCATAAATGTGTGATCCGTGACAAAAAAGCAGGAACAATTTTTGGTTTTGATGTTTCATCCCTTGTTTCGCGACGGGCTTGAAGGCAATTTTTTTTCTGTCCTTTTTCTACTGATACAAAAAAACTCTGAGCGTTTTAGAAGCATTCATCACAAGTACTTGCATGGCCAAAGTATTTTGAAATAATTCATGATGATATTCAGCCCAGTAAGAGCAATTCGCCCTCGTAAGGTAATCTGAAAATTTTCAGGAGTTTTTTTCCGTCGATGCGGTTAATTCGTTCCATATTCTGCCAGAGAATCTTCTACAAGAGTGAATAATTTTTGGAATTTCTATAAAAATTTTCTATTTGATTTAGCGAATCTCCGAACTCCTAAACTGTTTGTTCCACCCCTCTATTCTAAAGATCATAACAACCGTCGCTATTAGGTATTGCCTCAAGCTTTTTTTAATCGCCGAAAACAGTTTAAAGGAGTTTATTTTAAGTAATCACGGATAAAAATCAATTTTGTGGTTATAAAGATAAAGTTTTGTAGGAAAAGCTACTATCGTATACGTTTCTTGTCGAAAATGTTCTTCAATTACAAACTTCTTACTGTACTTAATCGAAAAAAGATCATCTCTTGTAACACTCTATGAGCAAAAAGATCGCAGGTAACTTTTGAGAAGAAGAATTTCAGAGAGTTTTTACCAAAAAAGTGTTGTTTTGGGATTATAAAGTATAGTAGAATTCGGATGAGACATGACGACGATGCAACACTCTATGATAGAGGCGATGCAACACTCTCTAAAATAGAGCCAATTTTTTTCATTGCAGAAAACATTGGTGAATAACGTTCAAACTTATAAATTGTTTCAACCACAACTTTTTTTAATGAAAACAAGAGGGTTTGAAACTGACATTTTTGTCTTATGGAACAATTAGTGCTCACAGATTTTTCATTTTTTCCCCCAAGCTACCGGTATTCGGTAGAATTAATCCAGCTCAAGTTTTCCATTTTTCTAAAATATTGATACAAAGGATTAAAATCTACATCAGACAGACAGACATGCTAGGGGGCAGTGGAGACATCCAGGAAGCAGTCTTTTCCTTGAGTTTTTTGGCATAACTTCAAATACTGTAGCAGCCCAATGTGAGGCTAGTGGTAAATCTTTTATCCCCGTGCTTGACAAGTCTATTCCGAGTTAGAACGAACGTCGATGTTTTAAGTATCAAAAACTTTTTACTTTCTTCTAATTAAAGAAATTACCAAACTCTAACGCAACTGGTTTGTCAGCAGGTCTAATTGAAGCTAATTAACTATTCTGACATCTCGAAATAGCACCGGTTTTTGAAATTCATGAAAAAAATGTGTTAAGGTGGTTCTTATTGTCCGATAAAAACTGTTTCAAATTTTTCCACATTTTAATTATTTTAACTTTACATGCTCACGTATATAATACATTTATGTATGATCATAGAACTCCTGTTCCGACATATCAAACACAAAGTACAAAAGGTATTTTTTTTCTCACTTTTGACCACCTCTAAAGTACTCGGAAAATATCAGGTATGATATCATAATAAAGCTAAATCAGCCGCCGTGACCAGGGGCGGATCTAGGATTTTCTTGAGGGGGGGGGGGCGGATTTTCAAAAAATTTTCCAAAATTTTGACGACTTTTTTTTTTTTTTTTAGGTCGACCAAATTGATTTTTTGAGCTCTCCCAAAGCTTTGTTTTGCCCCTATTTCGGCAAAATTTCCTGCGCCGCAGGCAAATTTTTGAAAAAATCAGTAAAAAAGGCGTTTTTAGGCACATTTTGGAAAATTTTGACCAAAAATTGCGTTTTTTCGGCGCGCGCTCCCCCCTCAAAACTAGTAAATATTGGCGCCAAAGGCGCCTTTAGAAAAATTTCAGGGTCGGTCGGCCAAAAATGGATTTCTTAAAAAGTACTAAAGGGGGGATTTCTTAAAAAGTACCCCCCCTAAATCCGCCCCTGGCCGTGACCCAAACTCTTAATAAAAATGTTCAAAAAATTTGTTTAAGCTTTGAGAAAATTGAGCTTGCTTTTTTTCCGCTTTCAGACTATATGACACAAAAAACAGGAAACCAACTGTCTTTTGAGCTCTGTCAATTTTCTTATAAAAAATTGATAAAAAATTAAAATTTCAAAAAAATTGAAACTTTTTTCAGACTTTTCTTTGAAAGCCCTAATCAAGAGACTTAATAATAGCATTCCTCGGTTAAATTTGGAATGATTTACCAAAACTTGTCCTAGAAAGCCCTAATAAATTGACCTAAATAGACCTAATAGCAGGCCACATTTCAATTTGGAACGATATACCAAAGTTGGCCCTATGAACTTTACCCAATTGGTCCTATGACCACCCAAGAAGAGCCCAACAGCAGCTCAGTTGTCAGCAAGAATTTCGGGAACCCCGCAACCGGAAACCGCAACCTGAGCACGATGAGGATCAAAAAAGGTTCGAAAGTAGGTTGTGGGAGGTTAAATTTTCCCCAGAGAAGGTAAATCTTCTCCCCGAGGTTCCCCTCTGGGTCATATTACCTAGACCAGCAGCACGCCACCCAGCTAAAAAACCCTTGCTTCCGGGGGAGACCTCCGCAGAACTTATAAATTCTGCAAATTCTCGAAGGATCAATGCATCGCAGCCAAGACGGCAGCCCGAAGTCGATTTGGGATGTAACGCCCAAGAAACCTGCAAAAGGCAAAAAAAATGAAATTTGGTTGAGCGCTTAAAACTAAAATTTGTATTTTTAAAACTTACATTCTTTAATTTCGTAACTCGTCATTTTGTAATTTAGTCAGCTACACTAAGTTTCTTCTTTTAGTTTCAATTTACAAAATAAATGATAATTTTCAAGTTTCTCAGTTTGAGCAAGTATCCCGCAAAAATCTTCAAAAGTAAGTTACATTTGAAATATTGGTGTCATAATTTGCGGAAGAAGTGCAGTTCGGCTGGTTGAAAAAAAAATTAAAGTTGCTAATTGGTTGAATTTAGTAAATGAATTTCTAGGAAAAAAGAACTTAAAGCGGATCAACCTAGCTGGTAAGCCTTCAACTTTTTCGATGAAGAAATGATTGACGAAAATGTGGTTTTGGACGTGCAGATGGTGATGACGAGTATGAACCAGTCCTGAATTTTTGACTAAACCGCTTATCGATTAAATAAATTTGTTCTTTTGCCTAACCAACTGTGCTATCCCACTGAGTGTAAGTTAGATTTTGTAGTAATACATTTTAGTATTAATTATTCGAACGCGCTTCCGCTCGGTTTTATCCAGCTTCCGCTGCAGCTTGTCTGCTGCTTCATCTATTTAGCCAATTGACCTGAATTGCTTAGAGATAAATTCACTAGTCTCAAAATAAGGCAATGTGATCTAGTGGTTAAACCAAGCGCCTTGAAGGTATGTGGTTATTTCTTTTTTTGCTTACAGAATTATTTTCTGTTTTTCTTTTTTTGCTTACAAGTTGTTCTTTATTTGGATACTTTTTTTATTCAATTGATCACTGGACTGAACAATTTTTTTTTGACGGGATAAGTTTTGCTACTCAATATAAATTTAAGTGAGACAAGTCCCTTCAGGTCCCCCCATAGCATTTAAGATAATTGTCTTAATTCGTGAGGGAGGAGAGGGTAAAATAAAGAGATGTCCTTGTCTGATACTTGCGAAAACGATGGTTTAGGTGGGGGGAGGTTAATAAAATGCAAGGACTTGTCATTTGCTGAAAAACAGAGACGGTTATTTGTCTCATTAACTGATTTAAATGGTCATATGAAAACGAAATTGTGGAACAGCCTTTATTAAAATTCGAGAGGATAAATTCACTAATTTACGAAAATCAAGTGATGAACTAATGGGTCCGATACAAATTAAAACAGTTAAAACGTGCGCGTGAAATCCAATGACGAAAAGAACAAATTGAGTGCAAAATCTACTGAAAAACAGCAAAAACTAGCGACAAAGAACAAATTGATTGTGGAATTCACTGTCAATCAGTAGAATCTAGCGACATTTTGCATCAGTTTACTTCAACTGCAAAAAAACTTTTGTCTGTAGAATTCAAAACAAAACAATATTTATTTTTTGTCTATAAAATCCTTATTTTCACTGGATTTTCAATAGTGCGTAAAAGTTTTGTCTTTTTATTTCATCAAATATTCGACTTCAAAAGCTTTTCGAACTTTTGCGGAATCTATTGCAAATTATGCGGATTCCAGAGACAATGTATGCTTAATCGAAACCTCTGCCAACGTAATCGAGCTTGTTTGACAATGTTGAGTATCAAGTTTTGCGCCGAATTGTTTGCATAGTGTTGGTTTTTGAAAATGTTTTCAGTTTTTGTAATTTCTACTGAGGGAAGTGCTCGAAAGTCAGTTTGGTCAAACAAAAAAGTTTTTGGATAACCCGCGCGTCCTTGGGACGTGCGCATCAAACTTTTGACGGGGAGTGAAAAAAATAGTATTTCGATTTTAGAAGAGTCATTTCGATTTTTCCAGTTCTCGCTCTTCAAATCCCCTATACCTCACCACACTATTTGCTAATAGTTATTCAGTTTATTTATTATTATTATTTTTTATTCGTTTCATGTTTATACTGTTTTGTATTGCAGGCTGTAATGTCTTCTCCCCCACCCAGTACTTCCTGTGTTTCCACGTGGAGGTGGCGTCTGCATTCGCTCTGGTGCTGATCGCATTCGACAGATTCGTGGCCGTGTGTAGACCTTTCTACAGAGGAGTGACCCCCCTGAGAGTGACTATCGCTCTAGTCACATCCAACGCAGTCGCTGCTCTACTCAGGTTAAATACGCACCCAACATTTTCACAGCCCCCTCCCAATTAAACACTCAAGCTGTATCGGGCTGCTAATAGCTTTTTGTTTTGATAAATAACTAAGTCGTGAGTATATTGATGAAGAAAGAAAAATTGGCGTGCAGACTTGTGCAGACTCCGCGAATAGCATAAACCACAAAAAAACATAATCGTATGAGCCAGTTAATGGACCAGTTTGTAAATGTCACAGTTGCCGCATAATTTGGATAAAAAACATAGAGTTTAGATATTTTCTCCAGGAATGAAAGAAATAAAATGAAACTAGCAACACTTGCCGGAGAGCTGATTAAATCCTGCTTCTGTTTTTCTTCGTTATTTTCCTGGGCTGGGTTAGGTCGTCTGCTCGCCCACAAGCAGCACAGCGCTCTTACAATTCCCGCTAGGCTAGTGGGTCAATGTATGTACCAAGTGCTGCTTCAAAAAGTTCGATCCAACAAAGCAGTCGCAAAAAAAACGTCGATACATAATCAAGTTTCACCATAAATAACCATAATCGGAATTGTAACAAGAGTCGACCAGGTTAGTTTTATGAATCCAGCATATTATGTCAATTTTTATAGTATGATGCCGATTTGAGACGTCTCGCCTAAAGTTTGGTTGCCAACGTTTTCAGTCCTTTTGGGGCCATTTTGCAACCCGCATGGGCAAAACTAAGATTGTAATAGATTAATATCGATTTTCAAACAGATTTTCTACCAGTAAAAAGTCGTTTGCGTGTAACCGAATTAGACATTAAAATGGGTAATAAAGGGATTTTATACAGCTCAGAAAAATCGATTATATAGTGTAGAAAATGCATTTTTTTGCGGTGTAAAATCTGTATAGAATCTGTATAAAATCGATTATATTGCTTAAAAACTGTATTAAATTTTATAAAAAAGTGATGGAAGCACTCATGGAAGCATGCTGTTTGAAAATTCAAAACAGCAGTTGAATTCAAACTAAACGACCCAAATCAAGAAAATCATCATTCTAAACAAGATTTTGGGCACAAAAAATGCAATTAAATCTTCAATATAAACAAGATCCTGCGCACAAAAAATGGAATAAAATCATGAACATCATCAATATAAACAAGTATTGATAACTTTCATAATTTTATTGCAATTTTTTGTGCACAGGATCTTGTTATCATGAATAAGATCTTGTTATCATGCAAAATCATCAATATAAACAAGATTTTTGACACAAAAAGTGCAAAAAAATTCTACAATATAAACAAGATCCTGTGCACAAAAAATGCAATCAATCATGAAAATCATCAATAGAAACAAAAATATGCAATGAAACACATAATATTATTAAAATGAAGCAAAATTTTGGCCACAACTACATTAAAAAATTATGAGTTTGGTCAAAATAAAGTGGATTTTGAGCCCAAAAATATGCAAACAAACTTTAAATGTTATCAGATTTACATCAGATTTTGGACCAAGCAAGGCAAAATTTTACCAAAAAGCAGGCCTGAAATCAATTTGGAACGATTTTTGATTTGGAACGAATGATGATATTCGGGATGATATTTTTCGTGATTTCTTTGACAACTCTTTCTGAAGTCAGTCAATCTGATATATTAATTTCGTATAGCGCGGACTTGTTCAGTTACTTTAGTGAATCAAGCCAAGAATTCAGAAAGAAGAATAATCAAAGTCATCAGATTTCAATTCTACCGAACTGGGGGACTCAAATTATGCAGCATTTCAAAAAGAAAAGAAAATGTTTTACTCAGAAAAGTTCTTAAAACAGCCGATTTTACAGAATCCGCAACAAAATTTAAGTCAATTTTTAACTAAGAAATTTGGATTTAATATATAAGTAATATATTGTTTAGGAGTAATTCATTGCTTAGGATATTTGCTGTGGCAACGGTAAAGAAGATCCGTGGAAACATATTGATTAGTGGAAACAGCAAAAAAAAAGCCGTTTTGCGGAGTCAGCAACAAATCCGTTTTCAGCTTGTTGCGTAATTCATATAGTTATTTACGACAGAAAATTGTGCGAACTTTCTTTGAAAAAAAGTTTACCACAAGCGAATGTTGTACACCTAGGTGTATAAAATTAAAATTAAACTATCCAAAATCGAACTCAAACATTATAATAGCAAGGTTTTAACAGAGCAATACAGTGTTTTAGCTATTTTGCTGTGGAATCCAAAACAGCAAAGAAAAATAAAAAAAAAGCAATGTTGCAGATTACGTGAAGATACTGTTGGAGCCTGTTGAGGAATCCGCTTTAAGCTCACAAAATAAACATTTTGGCCTTAAAATGTTCGGCCAGAACATTTTTTGTGCTTCTTACACAATGACCGGCTTGTCTCGTCTCGTTTAACTGTATTTGTTTTCAGCACTGCTGTAATCGTTCCAATGCTGAAGGGGAAATACTGGCTAGTGGGTGATTTTGCGCACGCAGTGCACGGGTTTCTACTTGCGTGCATGCTTCTATTGATAACTGGACTCTACGGGTACACAATTTACACCGTGCACAAAAAATCACTGGACATGGAAAAAGCCAAGGCGCAATCACATCTTGCTCCCAGTGCTAGTAAGAATTCGGAGGCAATTGGTTCATCTAGCGCGGCTACAAAAAGAAGCAGGAAAGTGGCAGAGGTTCGAGTGAACGTTCAACCGGCCGTGGATGAAAAGAAAGATGATGGTAAAGCAGGCGCGAACTTAAACGGGACAGAAGAACACGAGTCTTGTCAGAACGACAATTTGCTCCAAGGTACAAAGTTATGACTGAAACGGTAACTTGACTTAAAGATAGTTTGATAACAGCTTCGCCCCATCCCACAAATAATATTGTTTTACATGCAAAATTTGGACCAACTTTTGTTGTCTAAATTTAGCTGTGGAACTAGAGGTTTTATCGAAACTAGAGGATTTTTTTTCGGCCGTATTTCAATTAGGTCGCCGAAACTCATTGTCGGAGGTCTTCCTAGACATTATCAACACCCTTTTTTTCCAAAGCCGTCTGCGCCTCAGGTAAGTTGCTGGAAAAAGGCTAAAAGTTTCGTTTTGGGCTCCTTTTTTAAGATTTGACCAAAAATTGATATTCTTTTCATTGAGCGCACCCGCCTCAAAGTTTTTCTGTACTGGCGCCAAAAGCGTTTTTTTAAAAGAAAAAATGTATGTTTTTTGTTTGGCGGAAAAAAATGGATATGATACAATCGTACTAGAAATGAACCCTTTGAGTGGCAGTAGAACCACTGAGGAGTGGGGTTCGAATATTAGTCTAATTTAATATGGAAAAAATTGGAGCATAAATTTTTCATTTCCGAGCATTGAGGGTGTTAATAAGGTTGGAAAAGACTCTGTGAGAAGCCATTACTTCGAACGCCACATTTGGTCTGACTTAAGATTTGAAAACCCACCAAAGAATAAGTACAGTAGGAGCTCTGAATAAAATACTGCTATCAGTTCTGAAAGTTTCAACCAATAAGTTTATGAAAGTTTCTGAACCTAAGAAAATTTCGAACCTTAAAATTTAACAGGAAGGAATTTTCTGACAATAGGTATTTATGTCTAGTAATTGATGAAAAATTGAATTTGAAAACACACATCGATAAAACTTTGAAAAGGGAAGCTAAATCTTGCTCGACGATCTATCAACTCAGATATCAAATCTACACTGCTCATGGTTTACAAAACGTATGTTCAACCAATATATCAATATAGTGTACTGTTCTATGGCACAACTAATAAGACGGTGTTACAAAAATTAGAGAGCCAGCAAAGGCTCGCGTGGAGTAATTGTTTTAAAATTCAAAAACTGGAAACTCTGTTTGGTCCCAGAAATACATGTATATGATTTTTTCAAACTCATGGTTAAAATTATAAGACTATATATTAGCTATAAAATTATAAGACTATAAATTATAAGGTTTTAGATATAAAAATATATCTTGGGGAAATAAAAAACTTCATGAATGCATACGTGAAAAGGAAATAACAGCTACTGCAAAATCGGGCATTACAAGCAAAAAAAAACAAGAGCAAACAAAAATTGAAATTAGAGTAATATTATTAAAATAATACAGTTTGATAAAAAAAAAACATTCTTCTTCAAGCGTTAACAACTACCAATGAAACTTTGGACTCAATTTTTTCATAAAATAACAGGCATCTATATTGTGATAACGAACATTTTAAAAGTATCTTAAAGTAAATTTCCATCCCTTTGCAATAGTTTTTCTTGGTAATCTTATTTTGATCGTTAGAAAGAGCGAAATTTTTTTTTTATAAATAGGTTTCGATATTTGAAAACAATTTGCGGTTTTTTTGTTTACATGATCAAAGTTTGAAAACAGGAGACGAATTGAATTTACTCATGAAGATGCCACCTGACAGGTTGATGCCTTTTTGGTATTCTCCCAAGCTGAACTAAATTGTAAGCGTACAATTTCATAGAATGTATCATTATCAGTTTTGATTTGAAAATAAATCTAGCAAACTAAAACTACGCCATGATTTAACTAAGCTTTATTACAGATAGAATTGTTTTGAAAGTTGAGCTCAGGGTGTTAAAACCGTCTGATTTCGTTTCAAAAACTAATAAAAATTGCTGGTTCATTATGAGGAAACAGAACAATCTTACGCTCAGAGCAAAGCCTTTAATATTCAACTGCTCTTTGAAAGAAATTTTTTAAACTTTATTAAATGATTTTGATCTAGTTTTTGAACACCAATTAAAAAAAGTTCAAAACTTGGGCCGATTTTTTTCATTTTATTCAGATGTTATTAACAAAAAGTGTTGAAAATAGCTGTTTTAAAAACGAGGAAAACAACATCATCTATATAAAAACTTCGAACAAGACAGTTAGTTTCAGGGCAAATCCCTAAGTATACAACTGCCCTTTGAAAATTATTTTTTAATGTACTAAAAACTTTTCCAATATTTACATGACTTAAATCTATTTTTTTTGTAAACGTTTGCACATAGCTGCTCTGATACAAAAATATGCAAACATAAGTGCAAATTTCTGATGCGTGAACTTTCCTCTTATATACTCGAAAATTTTTGGTCAGATTTTATCGAACCAAAATGAAAATTTTAAATTGTTCACTTCTGAAAACAATCTCACGCACTCAATTTTTCAAACTACGTTGAGCATTTGACGATTTCTGGGATTATTTTTTGGAAAGATTTTAATAGCTTTTTTGGAAATATTTGAAAAGCTAGAAAAAATATAAAAAAATTCAGACCAAACGCTTTGCCGTTTACCCAACACTTTTATCCATTTTTAAACATATTATCAATGCCAAATCTCCAAAATCAAAAAAAATTCACATTGCATAAAAAGTCTGTCAAAAACATTGATTCAATTAAATCGAAATTTGCACATCAAAAAAATCAGACCAAGACAAGATTTGTATGAGTTCAACAGTTATTTGAAGCTTATTTGGAAAGATTCTGTAGTGCAAGATTGTTTAAAAAAAAGAGTATAAAAATTTGGATCTTGTTAATTATTTCCCCCCTTTTGGACCTTGTTAACTATTTCCCCCTATGCATGTATTATTTTTGACAAGCCTTTCTGTATAAAAAATGCATTTCAAAAATGTCAAACTTTAATTGGGTTTCATTTTCGCGTATTTGTATTACTCACTGTTTATATAATACCTACATAAAAAATACCAATTAAATATATTTCCTGAGAATTGTTTTAAACGATTGAAAATGTGGCAGCCAAAATTGAATTTCTGAAAATCGAAATAGGGGGGGGGGGGCTAATAGTTAACAAGATTCAAAAATTTTTAGTAGTGACATCAGGGAGTCAATATCTTTATGGGTTATGGAAATTAATCAATAAATTATTTTGATTGCTAAAATTTGTTTGAGTAGAAAAAAAACAATCAAGCAAAACTGTTCCGAAAAATACTATCCGCATTTAAGAAAAGTGAAAACAAATCGATTATAATGGATTTTCGTGGTCTAAAAAGTTTTAAATATAATCGATTCCCATGTTACGCTCAGACAAAAAAATTGGACTAAAATGGATATAAATCCATTTTTTTCAGCAAAAATTTAATGCATTATAATTCATTTGAAATCCATTATAATGGATTATATAAAAAGTAGAAAATCACATTAAATTGGATTTTTTTTTCACTTCCCTTGTTTCGCTGTTTTAAAATGCATTCTAATTAAATTAAAATCCATTATAATGGATTATATAATAAGTAGAAAATCACAATAAAATGGGTTTTTTTCCACTTTCCTTGTTTTGCTCTGTTGAAAAACTGGTTGCAATTTCAAATTAATTCCCTCATTCATAATTTATTTCATAATCATTCATAATCATTCATAATAGATTTTTGCAGTTCTTTCGTGCAGTGGAATTTCTCAGTCACAGTCTCCCAATTAGGACAAAGGAACTAGTGGAAGGCCCGAGTAATATTCCACGACCCTGGATTCTGTCTGCGCAGACGAAGACTCAACCTAGTTAATAATTAATACTAATGATTCTACGTTTATTATCATGTTTATTAACATATATACTTTTTGAGGTCGCACTATTTTAAGATTTTATTTTCGAAAAGTTGTAAAAAAATGGTTAAAAAAGTTTTTTTTTACCAGCTTACAAAAACTAAAAATTATCAAGATAAAACTACAAACTGTCACCACCAACGATATAGTGATCTGAGAAATGAAATGGATTTGATAGATCAGCGTGATATATTTTTAGACAGAAACAAAAAGTAACAAAAGTGAAAAAAAAAATCGATTATAATGGAGTAAAATGAATTTTGTTGCCTCGAAAAATAGTAACATTATAATCCATTTTTAATTGATTATAATGGATTTTTTTTCACTTTTGTGGGCAGTGACAACGAAACTCAATTACAATCGATTTTTATTCATGGAACTCCAATGCGGGTAGGTTTTCCAGATTCTGCATATTGGAGCAAGTCTAATTGTTGAGCACTGGATTAATTATTCTACGTGTGCAATGAAGTGCTTTTTTCAAGTATTGAAAACGAAAGGCTACTTGTTTCAATCGAGACAGGATAAAATCCATTATTATTCTGCCCAGCAGTTGTTCTTGTAATATTTCTTAATAGCAATTTTTCCAAACAAACTCCAATTGTAGTTTGATTGAGGTTATATGAATTCATAAACGTTTTCTTATCGCCGAGAAAACCTGATGGAGATTTCTGGTTTGTAGAGCAATATAGAGCCAAGAAATACTCTTTAGATTTCTTCGATTTAAGCTAAAGTCCCCAAAACCTTTTTTTAATCATTGATAGAAGCATTTTTGATTTATTCTAAGCTGGGTGGATTATATCCCGACGCACAAAAAAAAACAAAAGATTACTGAGTTCAAAGGAGATAAATAAAAAAATGGAATAGAATGTAAAAAACGGAAAATGATTCTTTTCATATGATGTCTAACACAAAACTAATTGTCCGCGGAAAATTTTTGGGTCTTGCGCATCCACCGTTCATTCTTCATAGTAAATAATTAATATAATTGTTCCAAAAAGTTTTAAAACACAAAAACAATACTTTTCATCAAACTCATAAAAATGTCGAGCAATTTGTATTCGAAAAACGCCAATTCGTTGCACTGCAGGTTTGAAAAATTTAAAAAATAATCTGTTGGTTTGGTCAGTTTAAAAGTTACGTTGAAAAGCAACACATTTGGCTGGCAAGCTAATTCATTGTGCAAGCCAATGAAAAAAAGTGCAGGCCTTTTTTGTGTCAGTGAAGTTCAATCTCATTGAACGACATGTTAGAGAGTATCTAGATTTCACTCCAAAATTGAAGATCGTGAAATGACTCAATTTTTTTTCAAACTTCTTTTACTCTTTGAGGATGTTTAATAAACTCTATGAAGAGTTCGCTCACACAATTTTAGCTTTATATACCTTACAGTTGGCGAGAAATTCAAAATTGAGTCAAAAAATCCCAAACCTGGAACAAAAACAAAATCAGCTCAATTTCAATTTACTAAACTTTTGAAAATTGCATTACGATGAACAAGGAGTCATTGGAAAGCGGTCTTTGGTGCGTGATCGTAGAACACAAATAAAAATCATATTTTAAGTATTATAACTGACCAAAGGCTATTTCTCCGCCAAAGTTCGGTTTTCCAATTTTTTTTTATCTGATACCCTTCCAAAGAGTAATCGACATACATGAGGACCTACATGAGGTTTAACTGGTTTTTTGTCCAGATTGAATGGATCAAAGAAGTTTTATCTCAATGAACGGATGTTGGATAGTATCAGTTTTCATTAAAAAATTGAAGATCGTAAAATGACAAAAAAAATTTTTTTCTTTTTTTTTCTTTTTTAAGGTATTCTATACAATTCTATATTCACATGCACATTTTCATCATTAAATGTCAAATGGGTGTTGAAAAACATTCCATCTAACATTTGGCTTATTTGCAATTGTCTAATTCTAATTTTAATTGTCTAATTTTAAATTAGTTAAGGTGGTCTGTTCGACACTTTTGGTCGCACCAGATGAGTTCCGTACTAGGTACTGTACTCATAGATTAATTTCAGATAAGGTACACCGTCTGTTTGTCACGCTTTCTTATTTTCGGCCGGATAGGTTTGTGCAATTTCTTAGTCTAATATCAATCTTACTCTGACTCTTATATCTCCTAGTCTCAATAGATCTAGTGTATACTGGTCTTTGCGAGTTAGTTCTTTTTGTTTATCCAGACGAAGAACAACTGTTTTCTAAGAGTTATTCAGATTGTTCTGGTTCTGAAACTACTTGTATGAGTGTCAATGTTAGTGATGGAATTTGATTCGTTAGTTAGTAATATTTTATAGAGATAGTTTTATCAATAAAATATTTCGTTTATAGATGCTAATTTGGAACTGTTTCCACCTCGCTCAAAATAAGGTGTAGAGGTTATTTTTATTTAGTAACTTATTTTTCAATTCTTTTGAAGCTGAATCACCTCGATCAAAGTCAGGTTGTCAGAGTAACTACACTTTATTGCATATTTTTCATTTAGGGTTGGAAAGTTAGCTCTAAAAATTTTTTATAGTCTAGTCGGTTAATTTAGCTGGAGAAACCACCAGAATCGTTGAGTTTCCACAAAATAACGATAGACCTAAAATAGCCCTGAAATTTTAAATACTCAATTTAACTCAACAATTGATTTTATATTCGGAAACTACATGAGCAGCGCTTTTGAAAAACATAAAAACAATGCCCAAAACCTTTTTTTTATACCCTTTTTCTCCGCAAACCAAAAATTGACCAAAAACGGACGTTTGTCTGGTCCCAATTTTTTATAGACCGTTTTTCCGGTTTTTTTCCATATGGGTATCCTAAAATTGTGTCGTATTGCCAAAAACCGAAGTCCCAAGTCTCTCAGACACTGGGAACCTTTTTGAGCCGATGCCTAAAAAGAGGGTTGGTACTTACCAAAAACGACACGGCTAGGCTTGTTCGCCAGCTTCAATTTAATTTGAAATGACTTTTGACCTAGATTAATTACCAGCAGTTACGATATATTGCTCGCAGTAAGTTGACTATCCCAATTTTCACAAACTGACATTTTTCATATTACCATAGTTTCCCAAAAAATAGTCCCAAATCAATTTTGTTGTATTTTAGCAGAAAGTATTGACATTTTTGCAAAAAAAAAAAAAATTTGAAATCGAAGCTGATCTCAAAAATATATCCACTGAATGTATATAACGGAAACTGTGCAATTAGATTTTTCTGCTTTTGGATAGCCCGGGATCTCGACGAAAATATCAACTAAAACAGCCGGTTACTGTGCAGGCAGCACTGGATGTTCCGATTATAGTCTTTAATAACTCACAACATTTTTTCCAAATTATTGTTGTTTTTTCTGCGTGATGTGATAAAAATATCTGAACTAAAAAAGTAGAAATATTCGACATCCATAGCAAATTACGCACTAATTTTTGCAGCAGAATAACTAGAGAACAAAAAAAATAGTCTAAAATATCAAAAAAAATCAAAAAAAACTTTTGAACGTTTGAAGCTTTTGATTCGCAAAATGGCGTTAAAAAATCCGAATACTAACTTCAATAGAGTAAAACTAAATTTAGGCATAAATAAGTTTTTTAAATTGCTTAAACTATGCATTAATGACACTACTCGCTCGCTTTGTTGCTCAAAGTTAAGACAAAAAACGACAATTTTACTCCTGTTTTACTCCTGAAGAGAACATAAAAAAAAGAACAAAAAACAACACACACGAATACAGAGTTACTCCCCTTTTTAAGGTTTGAACAAAAACACTTGATTTGAAGTACTTCTTTTCTTTCTTAAAATATTATTTTTTTCAATCACAAGCAGTTTCATCCCAAGCGAAAATTTGTCACATAGATTTAGAATGATTAAAAGATTTTTTAAAAATGAGAATATTTATTTTTTGAAGCTTCAATGGCGTTTTTTCATTCAATTAGCCGCTACCAAATCTCTGAAGCATTTCGTTCATTTTGTTTCAGTACGAGCTCAATAATTATGAAAAAATCTGTAATTGCCTTTTTTCTTTGTGATATCTCTTTTTCTGTTTTAGACAAGCATCGAGCACAAGAAAAACACAAAGATAAAATTGAATTTGACATGAAACTATTTCTTGCTCTCTTACTAAAATATCTTTTGAATTGTTTCTATTTTTGGTTAACCTAGTTTGAATGTAAACTAGTTTCACAATCTTATTTTAGCAAAAGAAAAATCTGTAATTGCATTTTTTCTAAGTGTTATATTTTGTTTTATTTTAGACAAGCATCGAGATGAAGAAAAAAACACGAAGATAATTTCGAAAAATTTTTTTTTCTTGCACTGTTACTGAAATATTAGCTTTGAACATCGCAATGCTAATTGATTGATGAAACAGCTCATTCATCGCTGAAAAACGTATTGATGATTCATCGAAAATTGGTCAATGAACCGCCGTCAGTGCATCGCTGAGCTGCTTCTAACGCTAACAACTAGGGCTTTTAAATTGGCGATGTAAGCTTTTGAGTGGTGAAGGTTTTTATGTCCTGAAAATGAGACTTATGGCCCCCAATCTAAATCCGCACCGGGAAAATAACTCTTCCTTGTTTTCAGCTGTTCCATCACCCTCCTCGTCCATCCTCCCAGTTCCACTGTCCAACCGTAATCACAAGAACTATTTGGGGTCCAAGACATACAAGAACAGTACCCAGTCGTCCACAGGATCCAGAAGCAGCACCTTGCCCTACATAAAGACCCCCTCCCAACAACCCAACCCCGCCTCTGCCAGGAAACGAAGAGTACTCTACACTGTAGTGGCCATCACTTTTCTGTATGTAGTCTGCTTCATACCCGGTTCGATGCTCAGTCAGGTCATGTATTGGGACGCCAGCATTCTGCTCGAGGCTTCCCCTCTAGGAGGTGCAGTTATCAGGTCAGTAAGCAGTTAAACTAAGGGGGAGGGGAGGCGCTGTGGCTTTGAGTGATGGGGGCACGGGATGGGGGGTGTTGCACTGGGATCGGAAGTTTTTTTCTCAACGTTTTTTGTTATAAAAACCTTTTCATAGTTTTTTTGGTTTCGTGTACAAAGGATTTTTGGTTTCGTGTACAAATATGATTTTTCCAAGCCCTGCGTGGATCTAGGACTTATTCGACGGTTGCTCATTTTTTCTAAATGTTGAAGCATTTATGATTACTCCTAAAGCAAAATAAGTTTTCTGTTTGGCCGCAAAAATTCTCCACCGATGGCAATTTTAAACAAAAATACCAAAAAAAGTTCAGTTTTTATGTGAATGGCCTCCTCAAATTTTGTTTTTCTTGGTGCCAAAACTGAATTTAGAAACACAATTATTTCACAAAATATAAACAAAAGTTTGGACTAAACATGGATGTCATAAATTATTACCAAAAAGGGACGCTTTGGGTAGTCAGGTGCCCTATCTCTGAAAATGCTGTCCGCCCTCGTCTTAAATCAAAAAGTCTTTGCAGCAAATTTATACTGCTTCAATTGAACATAGGGAAAAGCAAAAATTCTTATTTCAGATTTTTGCTCGCACATAGGTAAGAGCTATTAAAAATTTGAAAGTTTTTGAAATACTCTGAACTGCAGATCAAATGCAAAAGATTTTTAGAAGAATCTTGCAGAAGTTTGCATTTCAAGTTGCAGTTCAAAAAAAACGAAAAACCTGTAAAAGTTTTGTTTGTTCATTATAAGAGTTAGAATTCTCACAAGATTTTCAAATTGTTTCTTAAAAATGGATGACTCGTAGAAGAGATCAAATTGAACTAAACTAAGGCCACTATGAACAAACACATATAAGCTCTTAAGCAAAATTTCTGTTTGTTCACTCAGCAGTAAGACTGAAAATTATATCTGTCAAAGTTAAACCCAATGAATGTGAGCTATAATTGTTGTTCCGACTTTCGATACGAAAGTAACGGAATATTTGTGCTCGGGGTGGGTTTTTTTTTCTTCAGACAAATTTCGACTTTTTAACTAGCCATTGTTGACGGAATTTTTTATTTCATTCGAAAGCTATTGTTGTCTTGAGCTCAAATTTGAAAAGAGTTTTCACCTGTGATCATTTTTCGTAAAGTTATGGGGGTTTAAAGATTGCCGTTTTGGCCAATTTGGGACAATTAACGCGCGAAATATTTCACGCTATTAACGCGTAAGCGGAGAGTTAATCCGTCTTAAAATCGTTCCAAATTCGTTGAAAGAAGCTTATTTGCCATAATTGATTTGTTACAAGGAGCGAAATCTATCCTTTTGTACTTAATATGGCGTGTGGGGGGATGATTTTAATAAAAAATTTCAATTGTAAGAAAAAAATTTTTTAAATTTATTTTGATACATTTAATTTTTTGATGTTATTACTGCTCCATAAAACCTTAAAAGGCAGTCGGAACATTCAGGGCTTCGCCCTGATACGAGCAGTCTTGTTTGTTTTGGAAACTTTTTAAAAATGGTTTAGGGTTTTTTTATAGTTTACATCATGTTTCTGTAATCAATCAAAAATGTTACTGCTTATTGTTCCGACTTTCGATACGAAAGTGACGGAATATTTATGCTCGTTTATCTTAAATTGAATAAAAATTGGAAGGAAAAGACAAAAGTTGTGGAAAAGATGCTTGAAAGAGATGCACATAATCATCAGTTACGTTTCTGCGTCAATAAGGGGCTGCAACTGGCAAGATCCCCGTCAAATTGGTTTTGAGACTGTATACAAACATTTTTTTCCTAAAGACTTTTGCCCAGAAGTCTACATCTTGCAATAATATGAGCATTTCATCGCAAAAATCTTGCATAATTTTTCTTCAAATTGAACTAAGGTCTAGTAAACTTGTTGAAATATCGGCGGGTAAAAAAACTTCACATTTTGACATTTTTCTTGCCACTGTTATTTTAGTGTTTGCTAAATTGATCTTTTTCGGCGGGCAACGTTTCTATAAACAGTTACATATAATAGATCACAGTTATGCAAAGAATAAAAATTTATGGGTGAGTGGGAAATTCGGTGTTAGAGCTTTTAAATCCGCCAGTTAGGTATCGCAAAATTTGTAATTGAAAAAGAACCACTGTCTTCAGAGAACTTATTTCGAATTAATTCACAACCGTCCGGAAAAATTGAAGATATCTTTTTGCTACAAATTTTTTATCATAATGTGAACTTGATAGGAGAATTCGACGTTGTAACTGAGAAAAGAAAAAACGTTGCTGGTAAAATGATGCTGCTAATCACATACTTCCCTTGACACCCTGAATGTGATAAATCGCATAATTGGGTATGGATTGACGGTACATATTGAGCAAAAACTAATCAGGAAAAATAATATCAATGGTGTTCGAAATGGTTTTCCAGGTAAGATGAGACTGATTATCGGTCTAAATTGGGATACTTACTTGATACTAAATTGAGTCTGATTACCAAAATTATCTAGTGACTTAATTTCGTCGACTTGAAATTAATCACCAAAAAGAACACGGTGGTACCATTAAAACTGCTCGTATCAAGACGAAATCCAGAATGTTCAGACTGCCTTTTAATCTCAAGGAATTAGTGTTCACTATAAAAAAAATGATAAAATTTTCCCAAAAATGTTAATTATTTCATAAAATATCCCACGCTATATAAAGTAATAAATTTGCTAACCGTAAAGTAAAAATAGGACAAGTAGCATGCATCATTTTGGGAGGATTTTTAATTCAGATTAAGACTCTTCTTATTCGTAAATAGCTCGAAATATATCGCGCGTTAATTGCTTCAAATTGGCCAAACTGGGAATCCTTAAACCCCCATAAGGTTATGAAACATAATGACAGGGGAAATATCTTTTTAATTTTTAGTTCAAGCAACGTCAAAAAACGCCAAAATTTTCAAAATTTAACTGGAGAAAAAAAACACCTTCGAAAGCCGGAACAATTAAAAAACATAATATAGCAGGAGAACTATAAAGCATCAGACAAAATTCGGTCATAGCTTTGTATTCACTCAATTTTTGTTCCGACTTTCGTAACGAAAGCAATGGAATATTAACTAGCCATTTTTGACGGAATATTAAAAAGCATCCAAAAGGTATTGTTGTCCTGAACTTAAATTTGAAAAGATATTTCAACTGTGATCATTTTTGTAAAGTTAAGGGGGTTTAAAGATTGCCTTTTTGGCCAATTTGGGACAATTAACGCCGGATAAAATTTGCGCTATTAACGCGTAAGCGGAGATTTAATCCATCTTAGAAATCGTTCCAATTTGGTTGAAGGACTCTTATTTGCCACAATTGATTTGTTACTAGGAACGAAATCGATGACTTTGTACTTTATATGGCGTGTGGGGGGATGAGTATCACAAAAAAAGTCAAATTAAAAAAAATCATTTTTTGATTACATTTAACTTTTTCATGTTATTACTGCACCATAGACCTTAAGAGGCAGTCGGAACATTCAGGGCTTCGCCCTAATACGAGCAGTCTTGTTTACTTTTAAGCTAGCGTTTTTCATGACCTCGATTTAAGCTAGCGTTTTTCCTTTTCAAAATTTTATAACCTCTGAAAGATATTGTTGTCCGTAGGTCAAAACAAATACAAACAAGACTGCTCGTTTGACTAAATTTGAGATAGCGTGAGAGTGGGTTGAGGTAGCAGATTGAATTATGTATCAAGTGCGATGTGAGTGGTCTCGGCCCGCGACGAACAACCATATGCTTGACGGCGGCGCATGCCTCAATATCATTCAAGAAAACAAGATATATACAAAAAAAAATTCAGGTAATTGTTTCGATTTTCCAAGAAAGTGAGGAATATATGCTTGGGATAGTTTTGTGTATATTCAGACCAATTTTATAAATTGTTGAAAGCGTTTGAGTATCGACTCGAAACTCATTAGATTGCCAAGCAAGTATGCTTGAACTCTTTCAACAGCAGTTTGCTTGCCTTCTTGATTAATACTCAGTATTTCCATAAAATCAACCCAAACTGTAATTAAGAGGTCAACACTAAGGTCAAAAAACAATCAAGTACCCTCAAACGACTAAAAATTCAAGTTTTTGACAAACAAAGTGACTTTTAATCAGGAAAGAACCGCACGGTTTTGCATGATTTCGCAGTTTTTGTAGGTATGGAAAAATTCTTGTCATACATTTTTCATAAAAGAATTTGTATGATTAAAATTTTTTGTTTGGATGTCAACTCAGAAAATTGGAATGCATCGTAATTTGAGTTTAGACGCAAGTTTTATTAGCGGTAACAAGTATTAAAAGCATTAACCCAGTAATGGTTTTAGTAGATGATTTGTGTTTTAGGCACATCGCTATCCCTCTATCTGCGTTATGGTTTCTCCGAAGTTATTCTTGCCTTAAGCTTCTTTTTATCCCCCTTTAAAATGTGGTCGCTCAACACCCCGTAGCTTGTCGACCAGTTTTTGTCGCCTCGTGCTTTTTTGTCTCCTAGCTCTCTCTCTCTTCTTGTATTTCCAACAATTCTCCTTCTTAGCCATTATTCAAAAAGCAGCCTCTTGAGACCAAAAGTTGCCTATCATCCGCCTTGTCCTGACTTTCAAAGGAGTTCACACCTTTCACCGTTTAAGCTACAAACGCCCAGAGGGAGCGTGGCTTCAGCAGGGCTGAGCAAATCTGGACAGCCAAGCGTGTCCTCCTATCTGTGGCAAAATTCAGCTAAATCGAAATCCCAGGATCGGCTACGGTCAATGGGCTTATTAATTTTTGATTTGGTAAACCAAAAATTCACATTTGAATTTCAATTTACTTTGTCTTCGGAAATTCGTGTTTTCATTAAAAATGGGCTTCAAAATTTTGTTTCCCAACCGGGCCGGGCCTGAAGCAACCGGGCCGAGCCCGGCCCGGCCCGGCCATCAAACTCAGGCCCCGTTCCAACTCTGATTATCAATTTGATGATGGTAAGTTCTGTTTCAGATGTTATTACTTTTGTCCATCGTCCGCTGTTTGATTGCTACGTTTTTCTCGTTAATCTTTTTGCTGGGTGCGGGCAAAGCCCCTTTTTATTGGTTTGATTCCTTTAAATCTGTTGGTTATCGATTAGCCTGCTTGGTGAATTTCTCAGCGTTGCGTGTACATCAAATCCCATCTCTTTTTCCGACTTGCACACCTTGGATGGGTTATCTTACAAAAACTCAGTCATGTTGAAGCAATTCTTGAAAAACTTAGAGCTCCGAGGGTTTCATCGACCATAACTTTCAACGTTTTTGGGTTTTTTTTTCGTTCGAGTATGCCAAAACCAAATTTTTCAAACTTCCGATTGTTTTCTCAACAGAGTTACTTTGTCGGAGGTGGAACCCTGGAAATTTGATAAAATCCTGTCCCCTCGTTTCCGCTGAAGCATTTCATTTCGTAGTTTAGAACCATGACCCTTGTTTGATGTGACTTTTATAGAGACACCTAGGTGTAAATATAATTTCCTATATGTTTTTAGGATTTCATCGACCGTGTTTTAAGTTGTGTCCATTGGCGAAGACAATGAAAATTCTTTCCAAAACTTCGAAAACAATTTTTCGGCTCTCCTTTAAGTAGTTCATAGGGCCTGAGAAATCTAACTCAATACAATTGCTGGTTTCTCTTGCTTGGTATTGGACATTTTCCATTGCTACGTTTCTGTCGAGAAGTTTTTTAAGTTCTTACGCTCATCGGTACATTAGCCTTTTGACTCTTTTACTTTTACAGATACCGGTTCTGTACTTTTACAGATACCAAACATCTCGCGCTGCATCGAACATTATTCGTTTGTCATGGTGAATTATCTCTTCGATTGGGACCTGTAGTGCTAGCTGATCAACTAAACATCTCTCCTGCCAGACACTGTTGTCTCTCGCTGCCAGATAAGTGGCGTTTTGGGCCCATTATTTACCAACCTTCAGCAGATCTTCGTTGACGTTGCTGTTTTTATGTAGAATTTACTGAAAAGTTTGTCGCTCTGAACTCTAAATTGAATAATTCTAGAAGGGCCGTAGTATTCCTGAAACTTTGAAGCCTCGAAGAATGGTTGACGGGATTTTATTGCAAGTTTTGGGTTTAATTGAGGAAATGTTTGCCATGGAATTTTGATGGAGTCGATAATACACTACCGCATTCACAAAATCTGGTGTTATTAGTTATTGTCTCTATTTCGGAATTAATCGACTTTTTTGTCGCTTGAATAAAAGTTGCAATATAACTGAATAAATGAGTTCAGTTTTGAAGTTGCTTTGAGGACCGGGAATGAAAGGACTGAATAGGAATGCACTTCTGCGAAATTTTTATTCAAATCAGTTTGAGCGTCGGATAAAGGATCCATATATTTAACGGTTCCCCCCTTTTTAACTCTAAACAACTTAACACCCTACAATTTCACTCCCTACTTTTTGTTGCCTTAGCAATATAACATCGCTACATTTTAAAACAATTTCTATGACTTAACACCGTTTTAATCCAAATGAAAAGAAAACTTACTTCAAAGGGGATTTCGGTAACCATCAAAGAATTAAACGAGAGAAATTTTTGCCATTTAAAGCCAGACAAATTTGCGCTACTTAATTCGCGTAAGTCTTCTCCAGAACTCTCAGCATTTCGGGGTCGCCGCACAAAATGATTCGCTCATGATCATTTGATCCACTGTCATACCGGATAAAATTTTCAAAAATTTCAGGGATCTCGAAATTTCGCGCAACGGGGATGGGCGGCATATTTACATCTAGCTGCTTACGAGTGCGAGCAGCCGTTCGGATCAGTTTGTCTTTACTTGGGAGAGCAAACTGAGTAGCCAAATCGTTGGTAATTGGCAAAACCGCACTGGCAACTGCAACAGTCGGGGTGAATCTCTCGCTGAGATCTTTTATATGCTTTATGACATTTCGGGCCTCCGATTTTCCCGCTGAAATGTCGTGGTTATGCTCTCCACGCGTCTCGATTAATTCGTTATTTTCAGTAATGGCAGTTGCTCGACATTTATGTGTTTGATATTTTGAGCAAATCCAGTTTTCTGTAAACTTATTTTTTCGCTTGAAATAAAATTCATGGCCGGACGCTATAAGAATTGGCTTGTTTTTAGATGAAACTGTGAACTCGAAAGAAGACTCAATCATAATGTGTTTATTTTGTTTGCGTTTGCTTATCACTTGAGTAAAGTATAAAGTGACTGTCAGAATTTAATTTTTGTCAGAATTTTTACGGCAAATTGTTTTGAATTAGCACAAGCAGCTTTTTTAGTAATCATAAAAGTTTAGCGAAAAGTCTAATTGAAAATAAATTACAAACCTGTAGATAAGAGTCTTATATAAATTATGAAGCCTCCTTTTAGCATGTATAACTAAGATAAACCAAGTTTTTCATTATGGTGCGTAAGTTAATTGCAGGATTAACTTTGGTGTGATAAGAGTTAAGATAAGGAATTCATAAAGCATTAATTTTAATAGTGAAATGACTAGGTGTTAAAATGTACTGTGTTAAACTGGAAAATAGGAGTTATATTGTTGTCGATTTAAATTGTTTAGTAGTGAAATGACTAAGTTTTAAAATGTACGGTGTTAAATTGTATGTCATTAAATTGTAGGACACCTATTTAACACAGAAACATTCTCGGTTTTATTTAATTCGCGATATATGCAAAATGCTCAATTCTGATCGGGAGTTACTTCGAAACATGCATTTTGCCCCCTGCCGTTGGTTGCGTTATTTTCATTTTGCGTCCTGTGTTCTGATTGATCGAGATTTTGATTTTGGTGAAAGAACCGGATTTTGGTTTTGCGTTATGGTTTCTCCGAAGTTATTCTTGCCTTAAGCTTCTTTTTATCCCCCTTTAAAATGTGGTCGCTCAACACCCCGTAGCTTGTCGACCAGTTTTTGTCGCCTCGTGCTTTTTTGTCTCCTAGCTCTCTCTCTCTTCTTGTATTTCCAACAATTCTCCTTCTTAGCCATTATTCAAAAAGCAGCCTCTTGAGACCAAAATTTGCCTATCATCCGCCTTGTCCTGACTTTCAAAGGAGTTCACACCTTTCACCGTTTAAGCTACAAACGCCCAGAGGGAGCGTGGCTTCAGCAGGGCTGAGCAAATCTGGACAGCCAAGCGTGTCCTCCTATCTGTGGCAAAATTCAGCTAAATCGAAATCCCAGGATCGGCTACGGTCAATGGGCTTATTAATTTTTGATTTGGTAAACCAAAAATTCACATTTGAATTTCAATTTACTTTGTCTTCGGAAATTCGTGTTTTCATTAAAAATGGGCTTCAAAATTTTGTTTCCCAACCGGGCCGGGCCTGAAGCAACCGGGCCGAGCCCGGCCCGGCCCGGCCATCAAACTCAGGCCCCGTTCCAACTCTGATTATCAATTTGATGATGGTAAGTTCTGTTTCAGATGTTATTACTTTTGTCCATCGTCCGCTGTTTGATTGCTACGTTTTTCTCGTTAATCTTTTTGCTGGGTGCGGGCAAAGCCCCTTTTTATTGGTTTGATTCCTTTAAATCTGTTGGTTATCGATTAGCCTGCTTGGTGAATTTCTCAGCGTTGCGTGTACATCAAATCCCATCTCTTTTTCCGACTTGCACACCTTGGATGGGTTATCTTACAAAAACTCAGTCATGTTGAAGCAATTCTTGAAAAACTTAGAGCTCCGAGGGTTTCATCGACCATAACTTTCAACGTTTTTGGGTTTTTTTTTCGTTCGAGTATGCCAAAACCAAATTTTTCAAACTTCCGATTGTTTTCTCAACAGAGTTACTTTGTCGGAGGTGGAACCCTGGAAATTTGATAAAATCCTGTCCCCTCGTTTCCGCTGAAGCATTTCATTTCGTAGTTTAGAACCATGACCCTTGTTTGATGTGACTTTTATAGAGACACCTAGGTGTAAATATAATTTCCTATATGTTTTTAGGATTTCATCGACCGTGTTTTAAGTTGTGTCCATTGGCGAAGACAATGAAAATTCTTTCCAAAACTTCGAAAACAATTTTTCGGCTCTCCTTTAAGTAGTTCATAGGGCCTGAGAAATCTAACTCAATACAATTGCTGGTTTCTCTTGCTTGGTATTGGACATTTTCCATTGCTACGTTTCTGTCGAGAAGTTTTTTAAGTTCTTACGCTCATCGGTACATTAGCCTTTTGACTCTTTTACTTTTACAGATACCGGTTCTGTACTTTTACAGATACCAAACATCTCGCGCTGCATCGAACATTATTCGTTTGTCATGGTGAATTATCTCTTCGATTGGGACCTGTAGTGCTAGCTGATCAACTAAACATCTCTCCTGCCAGACACTGTTGTCTCTCGCTGCCAGATAAGTGGCGTTTTGGGCCCATTATTTACCAACCTCCACAGATCTTCGTTGACGTTGCTGTTTTTATGTAGAATTTACTGAAAAGTTTGTCGCTCTGAACTCTAAATTGAATAATTCTAGAAGGGCCGTAGTATTCCTGAAACTTTGAAGCCTCGAAGAATGGTTGACGGGATTTTATTGCAAGTTTTGGGTTTAATTGAGGAAATGTTTGCCATGGAATTTTGATGGAGTCGATAATACACTACCGCATTCACAAAATCTGGTGTTATTAGTTATTGTCTCTATTTCGGAATTAATCGACTTTTTTGTCGCTTGAATAAAAGTTGCAATATAACTGAATAAATGAGTTCAGTTTTGAAGTTGCTTTGAGGACCGGGAATGAAAGGACTGAATAGGAATGCACTTCTGCGAAATTTTTATTCAAATCAGTTTGAGCGTCGGATAAAGGATCCATATATTTAACGGTTCCCCCCTTTTTAACTCTAAACAACTTAACACCCTACAATTTCACTCCCTACTTTTTGTTGCCTTAGCAATATAACATCGCTACATTTTAAAACAATTTCTATGACTTAACACCGTTTTAATCCAAATGAAAAGAAAACTTACTTCAAAGGGGATTTCGGTAACCATCAAAGAATTAAACGAGAGAAATTTTTGCCATTTAAAGCCAGACAAATTTGCGCTACTTAATTCGCGTAAGTCTTCTCCAGAACTCTCAGCATTTCGGGGTCGCCGCACAAAATGATTCGCTCATGATCATTTGATCCACTGTCATACCGGATAAAATTTTCAAAAATTTCAGGGATCTCGAAATTTCGCGCAACGGGGATGGGCGGCATATTTACATCTAGCTGCTTACGAGTGCGAGCAGCCGTTCGGATCAGTTTGTCTTTACTTGGGAGAGCAAACTGAGTAGCCAAATCGTTGGTAATTGGCAAAACCGCACTGGCAACTGCAACAGTCGGGGTGAATCTCTCGCTGAGATCTTTTATATGCTTTATGACATTTCGGGCCTCCGATTTTCCCGCTGAAATGTCGTGGTTATGCTCTCCACGCGTCTCGATTAATTCGTTATTTTCAGTAATGGCAGTTGCTCGACATTTATGTGTTTGATATTTTGAGCAAATCCAGTTTTCTGTAAACTTATTTTTTCGCTTGAAATAAAATTCATGGCCGGACGCTATAAGAATTGGCTTGTTTTTAGATGAAACTGTGAACTCGAAAGAAGACTCAATCATAATGTGTTTATTTTGTTTGCGTTTGCTTATCACTTGAGTAAAGTATAAAGTGACTGTCAGAATTTAATTTTTGTCAGAATTTTTACGGCAAATTGTTTTGAATTAGCACAAGCAGCTTTTTTAGTAATCATAAAAGTTTAGCGAAAAGTCTAATTGAAAATAAATTACAAACCTGTAGATAAGAGTCTTATATAAATTATGAAGCCTCCTTTTAGCATGTATAACTAAGATAAACCAAGTTTTTCATTATGGTGCGTAAGTTAATTGCAGGATTAACTTTGGTGTGATAAGAGTTAAGATAAGGAATTCATAAAGCATTAATTTTAATAGTGAAATGACTAGGTGTTAAAATGTACTGTGTTAAACTGGAAAATAGGAGTTATATTGTTGTCGATTTAAATTGTTTAGTAGTGAAATGACTAAGTTTTAAAATGTACGGTGTTAAATTGTATGTCATTAAATTGTAGGACACCTATTTAACACAGAAACATTCTCGGTTTTATTTAATTCGCGATATATGCAAAATGCTCAATTCTGATCGGGAGTTACTTCGAAACATGCATTTTGCCCCCTGCCGTTGGTTGCGTTATTTTCATTTTGCGTCCTGTGTTCTGATTGATCGAGATTTTGATTTTGGTGAAAGAACCGGATTTTGGTTTTGCAAAAGTAAAACCATAGTATTTTTTGACTGCGCAAATATTCTCAGCGGTAAGGTTTTATTGTACTAAAAACACAATTAGCGGGGTCACTGGCGTTTCGTGACAGATAAAAAGTTAAACCAGTTTTTGACAGCGGCTTAAACTTGATGACAAAGTGAAAAGTTAATTCAAAAGTGATATTAATGCTTTTTGGTCGGTGTTTGCAAACCTGGCCTTTCAGAAACGTAGTGTATAAAATTTTCAACCCACTTTTCCAAATCATTTGATGAATACTTTTTCTCCTCTATGATTGAAATTCAAGAAGCGAATAAAGAAATTCTCTACCCATTGGTTTCTAAGTGTTCTAGGCCAAACCCTACGCTAATATGGCCGCATCGTATTCCGTTCAAATATCCTTATGAGTATCGAAATCCTTCATATCAGGGGCGGATCTGGGATTTTCTCGAGAGGGGGGGGGGACGGATTTTCAAAAATTTTCAAAAATTTTGTCGACCTTTTTTTAAGGTCGACCAAATTGATTTTTTGAGCTGTCCCAAAGCATTTTTTTCCCCTATTTTGGCCAAGTTTTCTGGGCCGCAAGCAAAAATTTGAAAAAACGGGCCAAAAAAGGCGTTTTTAGGCACTTTTTGGAAAATGTTGACCAAAAGTTGCGCTTTTTCGGCGCGCGCTCCCCCCTCAAATTTAGTACATGCCTTTAGAAAATTTTTAGGGTCCATCACCAAAAATGGATATTTTAAAATCGAACAAAGAGAGGACCCCTTGAGAGTCCTTTTTAAAAGTCCTATCGAGATCGAAGTGGTGTATTGGGTGTCCATTTTATCCTTGACATGGTCTTCTGTGTCCATTGATCCCTCTCCTTGAATCATTCCCACTGGAGTGACCTCCTCAACAAATTTTTATCGTAGTTTCTTTTTTACAGTATTTTCGGGTAATTGATTGGGCTGGGCATCGTTGTAGCATTTCGTATCTTGTTGTCTCAACCCTCCGCATCTTTGAAAGTTCCAATAACAATCCTTGTGGAATCTACTTTTTCTTGGTCCTCGAACGTTGCTTAACGTTCAAATTTTATCTACAGTGCCTCAATCCTTTTTTTTGAAAACTTTCCACAAAATAATTTTTTTTTGAAAACTTTCCACAAAATAAGTTCTCTCGGTGTTTATGAAATCTCATCTATGAATGCGTTCGCCTGGGGAAACTCATTCAAGATTGAATCAACTAGGAATTGAATCTCAGCCAGCATTGCAGTTAACCCGTAATACCCCGTACGAAATTGGCATGCTCCGGTCAATTTTTATCCAATTGGCAAAACAATGCAATTCAAACTTCTTTCGTCGCTCTTTGCGAATTAGCCGTACACACTCAAGAAGACTGCCTCTCTTTTTAGCCTATCAATTGGCCATAGTTTTGACTAAATTAATAATGTAGTTCCTGCGAATCGCAGAGGACCTGTCAGTAGGCCTTAACAGTCCTGTAATCATCAATGTTCATCATCTGGTTTTGGTTTTTGGGAGCTTACTTCGTCAATCCTGTTGAGACCAATGCTAATTTTACGGAGCCATCTTTTTTAAGCGTTTTTACTATGAGAGAAAAATCCAGATCTGAGAATTCACTCTATATGTTTATCTACTTTGCGGTCCATTATATCTTGTAAATTATTTGGCACGATATCGCCTTTTTGTTGTACTTAGACAAAATTTTTGAAAAATCCGATTGCAAATTTTAGTTCTTAACTTTGCCGATCCTGGAGCAGAGTTCATCTCTTCCTTGTCATCCGTTTGGTAACTCCCTTGTTCGGAGTGAGTTTTGTTTCTTCTTACCCTTGAATGCTCAAAAACTTTCCTCTTCAGTTGTTTTTGTATAAACTTCAGTCTCAATCTCAACATGATATCTGTTCCCATAAAAGACTGCTAGTTTCCTCCAATCACGCTACCATCGGATTGCGGTTTCCATCCATTTCTTGTCAACTTCACATGTGTTTGCCATTAAGTTCAGCTTGCTGATGCCGTAGCCCCTGAAATCGTCGTCTTCCTTATCCTTCGGTTTTCAGTCAAATTCTAGTCCCTCTAGTGTCTTCTTTAAATCTCTCACGTTAAAACTTGAAACTGGAGAAGCATTCTCAATTCAGTTTGGCATCTGGTGTCCGTTGATTGTGAGCATCATTTTTGGGCCAGCGATTGTTCATTTCCGTCTGATTGCCTTTTCCATGTAGTCATCTGAGCTCTCGAAAGATGACCAGCTGTACTTGCAAGCCCTCCTCACAAAACCTATCGAGTTACTGCACTGGGAACCCTATGTATCCAGGGCATCGTTTTCCGTGTCATATAGGTCCTCCCATTGGATCATTATATCATTATAATTGGAATGGCCTCCTCGTGCTAGCTTTTTTCCTACAAAAACTTTTATGTGGTGTTCTGTTTTTCACAGTAGTTGCGGTTAATTGAGAAAGCTGGGCATTTTTGTAGCAATTCCTATCTTGTTGTCTCATTCGTCTGCGTCCTTGAAAGATTCATCGGCCACCCCTTGGGAACCCTCTTTGGGAATCCTTTTTTTTTCTTGGTCATCGAATGTTGTTAATTGGTTGGTTTTTTTTCTGTGGTTCCCCACTAGTGCTTAGATCCCCATCCCGGTTGTCCTAGTGATCCCACTTTTTTCTACATCTCGGCGTAGTTGTCCGTTCTTTCATATAAACTTGTTATTTTCAAAGCTTACTCTGGTGTTTTGATCTCCCCACACAATTAACTTTGTGCATCACGGTATCGCATATTATGGTATAAATTTTTTCACCATTTTATTCTCTTGTACTTCGAGACTACATCTGATTGCCGTTCCGCTCAACTCCATGTAGAAAAATTTGAAACCTTCTCTATCTAATTGTTTTTCCGACAGCTTTTGATACATCTCTTAGGGTTCGTCTCTCTCTTTTTGAAATAAGGTTTCGCTTGTATCCAGAAATTTTGGGTATCTAACTGTCTGCTTGTCAAGGTGAGGGTGTTCATTGAGCAGCGCCCATTGACGTTCATGCCATACGCATAATCAGGGGCGGATTTAGGGGGGGGGCGGGGTGGCGGCGGACGCCCTCCCCCCTCAGGGATTCGACCCCCTGCCGACCCAAAGGGTCCCCCCTTTGATACTTTTTCAGAAATCTATTTTTGGCCGACCGACCCTAAAATTTTTCTAACGGCGCCTTTGGCGCCAATATATACTAACTTTGAGGGGGAGCGCGCGCCAAAAAAAAGCGATTTTTTTTGTCAAAATTTTTCAAAAAGTGCCCAAAAACGGCTTTTTGACTGTTTTTTTTAAAAATTTGCCTGCGGCGCAGAAAATTTAGCCAATATAGGGGCAAAACAGTGCTTTGGGAGAGCTCGAAAAATCAATTTGGTCGACCTAAAAGAAAAAAAAGGTCGTCAAAATTTTGGAAAATTTTTTGAAAATCCGCCCCCCCCTCGAGAAAATCCTAGATCCGCCCCTGCGCATAATTACAAACTCCAGATTAGGGTCCTCTCCCCAACTTTCTAGAATTTTCCGTTATTATCTGCTGGAAGACGGCCACGGAAACCTTAATTATTGTTCTGGCAAAGTTCGACTCTTTAACTAACAATTTTTGACTATTTTTTTTTGTTTTGAGCTTAAATTATCAAAAAGGTGTTTCAATTGTGATAATTTTTGTACGAGTATGGGCAATGAAGTTTTGCAAGTTTGAGACCATTAATGCGATATATTCCGTGATAATAACGCGCAACCAAAAAATTTTTCTCATAAAAAAACGCTGGAAATTGAGTTGACGCATGCTCTTTGGTCCATTTATTTTTTTAGCTACAAGCAAAACATACACTGTACGTCATCAAGACTTTTAGGTGAATTTTAATCCATAAATAGTCGGTTTGTTCATAGCTTTGCCCTGATACGATCAGTCATGTGATAAATTAAAACGAGTAATTTGCTCATTATCTTACAGCAAATTATAGCTCATTATCTGATTTTGATAGCATATGCTCCCTGTTTGGAAGACGGAATTTTAAAGATAGAATCGATTGCTATCGAAAAATTTTGTTTAAATTGTTATTTTTATAGTCCTTCATTATTGCAAAATTAGACCTTGAAATCAATTGTATTTTATTTTAAATCAAATGGTTCGGTAAAAACGCGATCCATTAAGAGCCATTATTATGGATTAAAATCCACTTAAAATCCAATAAAAATGAATACAATGGATTATATATTCTAGACTTTTTTGCTAAATTTTTTCGTAGCGGGAGGATGTGAACGGGGTGGGGGATGCAAGTGAGGAGATTTAGGCGGGGTTGAGAAAATGGAAAAGGCGATGGAAGCCGGGGGGAAGGGGGATTGTAAAGGTTGGGAGAGGGAGGGGGAGAGGAGGAGAGGAGGTGTCATTAGCTGGAAGGACGACAAAGGACAACAATTGGATTAGGGAGAGTAAAAAAGGTCATTATGAAATGAGAAAAGAAAATTATGAAAAGGTTTTGAAGCAAACAAATGAAAACAAGATAACTTTTTGCTAAAAGACCAAATTAAACCTAGCTTTGTCTGGCTTAACGTGTATCGAGCCAAAAGCACATTTTACATTTTGAATATAATACACTGAGCTTAAAAAGTTTCAAAGAAGTGTATTAGAAAAAGTTTCCATTTTATCTATGGAGCTTGTGTGCGGGTCGTTTCTACACATAGTAATTGATTTGCAAAACAGTGAGTGGGCAAATACAATTTTTTACAGAGAAATAAACACAATTCTTATTCAAGCGTCATGCTCTTAGGTATCAACACCAAACTGATCATGGTTAGACTGGAATTTCATGGATAAAAATCGATTATAATGGAAAATTGTTGTTCAAATAGTTATATTTAGAGTCAATGGTTATTGTAAAATTAGAAAGTTAAATCAATGGTATTGTTTTTAAATTAAAATCAATGGTTTCGGTAAAAAACACGATCCACTGAAAGCCATTTTTATGCATTATAATCCATTTAAAATGCATTAACTTTGAAAAAATGGAATATAATTTTTCGATTTTCTGCAGGGATGGGGGATGTAAATGAAGAGGTTTAGGCGGGATTATAAAAAAGGAAGTGGGGATGTAGGCAGTGGGAGTGGGGGAGGAGGGGGTTGTAAAGGTTGGAGAGGGAGGAAGAGGGGGAGGAGAGGAGGTGTCATAAGCTGAATTCTTCAAATTTAAGGGTGGAGCTCCAAGAACTTCTCTGAAAGTTTGAGAAACAAAGTCGGCTTCTTTAATCAGTATGGAAGAGCTGATGGTGACAAAAAAATATTATACACCATAAATTGGGAAACATCACCATATCGAACATCAGTGTAAAAACTTTGGTAGTTGTAGAATTTAATTTGGAACGATTTTTTAGTGCAGGAGAAATCGTAACAAAAATAAATCATGTCACGCTTTCAGAATTACAAAGTAAATTTAACAAGACTGCTCCTGAAGCCCCCAAGCCACGCATGATCCGACTACTCTTATGTCTATGGAATAGTGATTGCTTCAGATGAAACCTTCAAAAAACTAATTTATTTTTCAGATTTTTTTTGCAAAAATCATCACCCTTTCGCTAAATAAAGTACAAACCTTTAGCACATAGCCAATTTTTAAGTAGATCAAATAAGCCTGCCGCAATTCAATTTGGAACAGTTTTTAAGACGAATTAAATCTCCGCAATAATAGCTCAAAATTATAGCGCGTTAATTATCTCAAATTGGCCCAAATGGCAATCTCTAAACCCCCATATTTTTACAAAAAAGATCACAGGTAAAACGTCTGTTAAAATTTAAGCTCAGAAAAACAACACTTTTGGCCGCAGAGACAATTCAGTCACAAACAATTCAGCCGATTCAAAAATACAGAAAATTCAGTCAAAAAACTCAGACAATTCAGCCAAAGACAATTTGGCCTATTTAGATTAAAGAGACGAGATAAAAGTGCAATTTAAAATTTTTATAATTTGATCAGAGTCAGAAGATTTTCAACACTTTAACAAAGAAATGTGAAACATCAAATAACAAATTTCAAAGATCAAAACAAACTTGCTCTGCATAAAACTTTAGGATATATGTACATTGAAGGTACAAAATTTTAAATACTTATGTATATGGTCTCGATTGAGATTAAGAGTTTGGGGAATTTTGTCGACGCTCTCAAGATTTTTTGGTTTTGGCATTGTTTCTAAGGCTTGCAGCCTGATTCGGCTTATACGCCAAAGAGAGGTTGAGTAAATCGGTATTGTCGGCGCTGCATAAAGAGGCAGGTCAATTTGGGCGTTGAAAACAATCTGTCGGGGAGCGTTACCAGTGTTTGCGGCTTTTTCTCGAACTTCGTTAGCAAATTACTTAGCTTGAATTTTTGAGGGGCTCGGTAAAAAAGCGTGCTCGGTTTTTAAGGTGAATTGTTTGTTGCTGCTCGCACAAATAACCCACTGCTCTGCGATTTCCAAATGTACATTGCCATTTAATGAGACCGTTCTTACGTTGGTTTTTTCCTGGTATCTTTAACCATCAAGACAAAGATGCTATTTCCGCGTTCAGATAATACAATTTCCATTTTAGGTCAACTTTTGCTAAGAGTGAATGAATGAGAATGATTCAGATAGTAATCAACCAGTTGTTCAAGCTAGTTGCTAATGAAGATTAATCAATGAAAGACAATATTTTAATCGCAGTTAGTTTATCTTTTAAAAACGTTTTCAGTTTCAAATTAGCTTCAACCAACTCCCCAAATTACCTGATAGGCGGTTGAACCCTCCCCCGCCTAATGCATGATAAAAATATCAGCTTAACTGTGTGGCCAGTAAGTGGTGGGGGGGGGGGGTGGTCAACCCTTTAACTGATATGCTTTATGACCGCCTCTAAAATTGACAATTTCGGGTTGCTTTCGTGTAAATTGGTTAACTTTTAAGTATTGTGCAGTTTTTTGTTGAGTTCAATTTTTGCTCAGCTACTATTCTAAAGTTGGAAACATAATGAATTGCATAAAGTTTCATTATGTTTAGGTACTTTTGGTTCCGTTAGTTTTATTTGTTTTAAGTGCATTTGAAAGGAATTAATTATAGGTCGTCTAATGAACGCTTTGATGTTTTGCCGCATGTGAAAAGTTTTTGCGCGCACGTTTTTAAACTTTAAAACTGTCTGAATAGTCTTTGGCCGAATTGATTCACTCATTTTGACTGAATTGCCTTAATTTGAAATCGGCTGAATTATCTGTGACCGAACTGTGTGAACGTGCACTTTTGGCCTACTATATGAAATTTTTGTGAAAAATGGCTAATAAAAAAGTCGAATTTTCAAAAGTCGGAACAAAAATTTGCATAAATTATTCCAGAGCATAGCCAAATTTGTAGTTTTTGAAGCCCCATAATTTTACAAAAAAAATTGAAGTTTGATTTTTTTTCACATCTGAGCATACAATCAGGATGCTAACTCTTTGAGCCATTTGTGCAAAAAATGATGTATTTGATATATATGTTGATTTTGAAACTCTAAACTTAGTAAATCTAATTTACACTTCTCAACGGAAAAAATAGTTGAACAGAATTTGTCTGGGGAACAAATCACCATGAGTACAAAGTCGAAACTTGTCTTCGAAAATTGGATCATAACATAATAATATGATCAAGAAGTGAATTTTCTATGTGAAAGATTTTCGCTTCTGGTTACACTGGTAATAAAGATTTTTTCAAAAGCTCCATTTACTTTAAAATTGACTCATTACGAAGGAAGCTTCGATAGGATTTCGTAGGGGTCGTATCCAAATATTTCTCGTCTTTGAGGCTGAATGGAATCTTTAAATGCAGCTTGGTTTCCTTGTTTATTATTGCTTTTAAGTCATTCAACAACGTTTCCGTTCTTCTGAGATAGGTAATATTGAGAAAACAAGGATCCCAAACACTAATTTGAGGTCTGAAGTGGTGGTCGTTGTTGTTATTCTCAACTAAATTGATGAAATATTCGCGAATAGTCCAATTTTGTCCGTTCAAGTCATTGTGTTGGAGGACTTTGTTGTAGTAAGCTGAAACAGCGCGTTCAAAAGGGTCCCTGACAAACATAAACCCAAACCAATTATTTCCATCCATTGGCCTTTTTTGAACCCCTCTTTGCGTTGTCTTGGCAAATTTTTTGTCGAAGATCGGATGAATATACATCCTTGGTTGTTAGTGGTGAAAATATGGCGAGAATATGGCACCGCGAGTTGAAGACCCTTAAACATATCAACTCTCCTTAGAGAGTTGAATAGCTAGTTTTTTGGTTCTTTAATCTTAACCTTGTCGTCTTTATCTTAATCAAAATTTTAAACTGAGTTCATGGTTTTGTGATTTAGCTTTAAGATGTTTATCGACTAAAAATTCGTTTTATGGCGGCCTATATCAAATAAAATTGTGCTTTGTTTTCCTTGAAATTAAAAAAAAATTGTTCGAGCTCCGAGGCTCGTAATGTGGTATGCAAAAGGTCAGGAGCGACCACACTTCCACCCTCAAAAATGGAAGTCAAAGTTTACTTACAGATTAAAGAGGCCCTTTGGTAATCTTACATTAATTTTCAGTTTAATTTTCCTTTGGCGCTAAAAACGCACTTGAAGGTGGCAAAAAACAGCTTAAAATTCTGTCCAAAACGCAGAACTACCTTGAAAATAAATAACCATTTCATGGTTCCAGAGAGTTTGAAAAACCGAAATGACTAGCCTGAAACAAAGTCGTCAAAAACTTTGAATAAACATATATACTTCACAATATCTTTCACCACAAAAATTTTTCTACGCCGTAATGAGCTGTTTGTGGATCATCAATCTTGATCAAATGATAAAAACAGTTCCCTAGGCAGTTAACTGGCCTTTTTGGTGTTCTTCCAACCTTCCTCCAAGACAGAATAAAAATCTTCGGTTTCAAAATTTTTGTAAATTATAAAATTAAATTTTTCTCTTCTTGACAGGAAAATTTTAGTGATAGATTTTTTAACTGACCGCTTTTCGGCACTACGCAATCGAGCGTCTTCTCTCTTTCAAATATGGTCACGATTGGTATGTCGTCTATTGTTTGGTTGTACTTCCAATTTCTACAGAAGTTCTCCACGTATTTCATGCGGTTTGTAATCTCTTGTTCGGCATTTTGCAAACTCGCTTCTTTTTGAAAAAAACTTACAGCATTTTTAGCAAAAACCAAACAAAGTTTGAGAATTTTAATCCATTATTTTCTACTGGTAGTCTTAAAATTGAATTCCAAATCTGATAATTTTGAGTAGAAGTTAATTCGAAACAAGACTGCTCGTATCAGGGCGAAGCCCTGAATGTTCCGACTGCCTTTTGAGGTTTCATGAGCAGTACTAACAAAAAAAAATTAAATATAAAAAAATAAAATGAAATTTTTTTTCTTCTAAAATTTGAAATTTTTTAATGAAAATCATCCCCCCACACGCCATATACAGTACAAAAAGATAGATTTCGCTCCTATTATTGTATCAATTATGGCATATAAGCTCTCTTGAACCAATTTGGAACGATTTTAAGACGGATTAACTCTCCGCTTACGCGTTAATAGCGTGAAATATATCGCGCGTTAATTGTCCCAAATTGGCCAAAATGGCAATCTTTAAACCCCCATAACTTTACGAAAAATGATCACAGGTGAAAATTTTTTTCAAATTTGAGCTCAAGACAACAATACCTTTCGAATGATATAAAAAAATTCCGTCAAAAATGGCTAGTTAAAAAGTCGAAATTTGTCTGAAGAAAAAAAAACCCACCCCGAGCACAAATATTCCGTTACTTTCGTATCGAAAGTCGGAACAAAAAGTTAAGGAAAACACCATTTTCTTCGGCCAACAGCCATAGCCTGCTTAATGTTTAGCGCGGCGTCGCTCTTACTGGTAACTTTCACGAACTTTTTCTACCAGAATTATAGTTTCAACTTCAAACCAATTTTTCAAGTCTGATTTTTCATCACCAGGGGTACTATGAAGATGCTTATTTAAACAAACAATTCTTGTTTTTTTTTTTGCAAAATTCAGCTTAATAACTATGCATATTTAAAGCGGAAATTTTTTTGTAATTAGCCATTTTTTGTATCGCATTTTTTGATCTAAACAAATTAAAAGCGATAAACTCAAATTAACGTTCGTTCGAACTATTTTAATATAAAATACTGAGCAAAAATCAAATAAAAGACAATTTATCGACCTTTTGCGATATTCTGCAATATGCGATGTAGATTGCAAGACACAGCAGCAAAAACTGAGTGACTTATTGTCAGGAATGGACTAATGGTCTAAATTTCTGCCTCTGCTAACATATGTTTCCAAAAACCAGAGGGGGCAAACACGAGGACAGTCAGATGCTGTTCAACAGGCTCAAATTTACTGTTTATTTTTAGCTCAGAGCAACTGAATTAGATTTTAAATTTATATTAAACATTCAGAAAATAAAAGTATAGTATGGAAGTGAGTCTCTCATAATATTTTATTGAATAAGTCTGAAAACCACAATTTATTTCTTTAATGCTGAAGAATATCAAAAAACAATCAGGTTCATCGAAAAAAAGGAAAAAAAAAGGGAAAAAAGTTTTTTCTCGCAAAAAATAAATAAATTACGCTCGCAATACTGAGTTGCAAAAACGTTGATCCGCTCTTATTAGAATTCTATAAACAATTTTTTATATAATTTTAGGCAATTCGAAAAGATTTCCCCCCCCGAATTCGGTTCATTGCTGAAAAGGCTTCAAAATGATAACTTTTGTAAGCTTCACTCATTCAGTCACTTATTTTTCAGTATTTTAGAAACTATTACGTTTAAAGATCTTTTCTAGTTTATAAACCCTAAATCTACATCAAAATCTTTTGTTTTGGAAAAAAAATGAAGAAATAAGCTCTCTGTTTTGATTTCTTTTCGTTATTCTCTTATTTTTGTTTAAATCTCAAGCAGCAAATTAAGATTTACAACTAAAAGAGCGACTTGAAAAATTTCCCTGCTTCGAAAACTTTTCCTAGTTTTTGAGATTTGTGTAAATAGCCAGTCATTCAATTGCCTCTAACATTTCTAATGATATCTGAGATCAATTGCAGTATATACTAGAAATTTTTGTCAAGTTCAGCCGCATTAAGCTGAAATATTCTTAATTAAATGGCACATACATTTTTCTCTTTTTTTTTTAATGAACACTGATTTTTTTTTATAATTTGAGAGAAAATAACATAAGCTCGTGATAGTTTTTCGATTGAGACTTGTTTTGGGTCCTTCTTACATTGGTTATATAAAATTATTTTTTGATCCATATGTTAGATTATATTAAATTTGGGTGGATACTTGCTCCTAATAGTTGTTGATCATTATGTAAAGAAGTACCGTTCCCTAAAACACTTTTTTGTGGGTTGGCTATTACAGAAAACTGTGTAAAAGGGCTCATTCGTTCTCCATGCATCAAATAAATTGCTGTTGATAAATCGAGCCCAAATTTGTCAACGATAGAACGCAGGTTTTCATGTATTTTTTAGAATTTGTTGAATACAAAATAATGCTCAGGATTCAAGCAAAACAAACAGCTAGAAGTTTATGATCAAGATTGAACTTTGACCAAAACGACATTCCTCACCCGTGCAGGTTTTAACAGCTCAATAGAGTTGTTTTTCTAGAGTAACGAATAGATTTTTTGATATCGTACTCAAAATCTCAAAATCACAGCTGAAAAATGTAGATGGTTGAGAAATAGTTTGCATATGATTTCGGACCAAAGTGATGTTTTAACAATTGATTGAGTTCATCAGCTGATTTTCTTGCTAAAGTTTTTTAAAATGCTTCCAGATGGTCACTTCTAATTGAAATGAGAAACACAAAATTATCTATTGTTTTCGAGATATTGTCATAAACTATTCAATCATTAGTTGGATTACAAAAAGATCTTGTTGGTGTAAATAATTTGTCAATTTATAGATCATGAAAAGATCGTTACATATCCAGTTTTTTCTTCAAACTCAATTCAGATAATTCAAGCTTCAGTCAGCCTTCGAATTATTGTTCCGACTTTCGATACGAAAGTAACGGAATGTTTGTGCTCGGGGTGGGTTTTTTTTTCTTCAGACCAATTTTGACTTTTTAACTCGCCATTTTTGACGGAATTTTTTTATATCATTCGAAAGTTATTGTTGTCCTGAGCTCAAACTTGAAAAGATATTTCACCTGTGATCAATTTTCGTAAAATTACGGGGGTTTAAAGATTGCCATTTTGGCCAATTTGGGACAATTAACGCGCGATATATTTTGCGCTATTAACGCGTAAGCGGAGAGTTAATCCGTCTTAGAAATCGTTCCAAATTGGTTAATAGAAGCTTATTTGCCATAATTGGTTTGTTACAAGGAGCAAAATCTATCCTTTTGTACTTTATATGGCGTGTGGGGTGATGAATTTCATAAAAAAAATTTCACATTTTAGAAGAAAAAAAAATTTTTTGTCTGATTTCATTGAATTTTTTAGTGTTATTACTGCTCCATAAACCTTAAAAGCCAGTCGGAACATTCAGGGCTTCGCCCTGATACGAGTAGTCTTGTTTTATTTTTCCTATTTATGGCTGCTTTTTCAGTCTCTCTTAATTTTTTTTCAGAAAACAAAAAATAATTTAGACTCGGGAGAATTAAGGAAATTCAACAAAATTGTTTGCCTTTGTATAGATTGAGTTTCAATTCACAAAATGCGGGAATTTGTATCGATACACTAAATATTCACTTAGTATCGTTAAATTTCGAGATTCATTGCTTGTCGCACACATTTTAATTTTCCGAGACTAAAAATTGAGAGCGAAAGTTCATGCCATCAGATCAAATTGTTTATTTCTTTGGACTTCAGAGTTTTTCAGTACTTAACCTTTTGAAAGAAAAAAGTCAAAAGTTGTGGGCAAGGGCGTTTTTTTCAGAAACAATTCGACAAAAGCTGTTTTAGAACAAAATTCTTTCTTGGAGTCTGAAAAACCTTAAAGCCTTGTTGTTCCGACTTTCGATACAAAAGTAACGGAATATTTGTGCTCGGGGTGGGTTTTTTTTTCTTCAGACAAACTTCGACTTTTTAACTAGCCTTTTTTGGCGGAATTTTTTTTTATCATTCGAAAGGTATTGATGTCCTGAGCTCAAATTTGAAATGATACTTCACCTGTGATCAATTTTTGTAAAGTTACGGGGGTTTAAAGATTGCCATTTTGGCCAGTTTGGGACAATTAACGCGCGATATATTTCGCGCTATTAACGCGTAAGCGGAGAGTTAATCCGTCTTAGAAATCGTTCCAATTTGGTTAAAAGAAGCTTATTTGCCATAATTGGTTTGTTACAAGGAGCGAAATTTATCCTTTTGTACTTTATATGGCATGTGGGGGGATGATTTTCATTTAAAAATTTTTCACATTTTAGAAAAAACTTTTTTCTTTTGTTTGATTTCATTGAATTTTTTAATGTTATTACTGCTCCATAAACCTTAAAAGGCAGTCGGAACATTCAGGGCTTTGACCTGATACAAGCAGTCTTGTTTTATTTTTCTTGATTATGGCTGCCTTATCAGTCTCTCATATTTTTTTTCAGAAAACAAAAAATAATTTAGCCTCGGGAGAGTTAAGGAAATTCAGCAAAATGTTTTGCCTTTGTATAGATTGAGTTTCAATTCACAAAATGCAGGAATTTGTATCGATACACTAAATATTCACTTAGTATCGTTAAATTTCGTGACTCATTGCTTGTCGCATACATTTTAAATTTCCGAGACTAAAAATTGAGAGCGAAAGTTCAAGCCATCAGATCAAATTGATTATTTCTTTGGACTTCAGAGTTTTTCAGTACTTAACCTTTTGAAAGAAAAAAGTCAAAAGTTGTGGGCAAGGGTGTTTTTTTCAGAAACAATTCGACAAAAGCTGTTTTAGAACAAAATTCTTTCTTGGAGTCTGAAAAACCTTAAAGCCTTGTTGTTCCGACTTTCGATACAAAAGTAACGGAATATTTGTGCTCGGGTGGGTTTTTTTTTTCTTCAGACAAAATTTGACTTTTCAACTAGCTATTTATGACAGATTTTTTTTATATCATTCAAAAGGTATTGTTGTTCTGATCTTAAATTTGAAAAATTATTTCACCTGTGACCTTTTTTCGTAAAGTTATGGCGGTTTAAAGATTTCCATTTTGGCCAATTTGGGACAATTAACGGGCGATATATTTCGCGCTATTAGCGCGTAAGCGGAGAGTTAATCGGTCTTAAAATCGTTCCAAATTGGTTGAAAGACGCCTATTTGCCATAATTGATTTGTTACAAGGCGCGAATTTTATCCTTTTGTACTTAACATGGTGTTTGGGGGGATGATTTTCATAAAAAATTTCAAATTTTAGAAAGAAAAGTTCATTTTTTTTTACATTCAATTTTTAATGTTTTTACTGCTCCATAAAACCTTCAAAAGCCGTCGGAACATTCAGGGCTTCGCACTGATACGAGCAGTCTTGTTTCAATTTGAGAACAAAGTTTTACATATGTGATTCATTTTTGGTAAATCTGTTACTTCTTATAAAATAGCAAAAATATGTGCGTCATTTATCGCGCTTTTAGCGCGTAAGCGGAGAGTTAATCGGTCTTAAAATCGTTGCAAGTTGGTTGAAAGACGCCTATTTGCCATAATTGATTTGTTACAAGGAGCAAAATTTATCCTTTCGTACTTAACATGGCCATTGCGATAAATGACGCACATATTTTTAATTAGGTTGGACAGAAAGAAAGAAAACGCTTTCTTTTGTTACGCGTATTGATTGTTTTTTTCAAAATTTTAACCAAAAATTATTTCTGAAATTTTTAGGAAGAATTGAAGCATTGAGTGTTGTGGATTGAAAGAAGCTGCCTTGTTTAAATTGAAGTAACATCTGATTTAAAAAAAAACTATGAATTGTAACAAAAAAGACTTTTTTTCACAGTAAGTTTTTTTGCCTTTTTTTGCCAAGTTTGATCATTTGAGACTGAATCATTAAGTGAAGCGTTCATTTTTTGTTTTCGATCTGTTATGAAATTTATACCACCTCTGCATATAACTTGTCAAGTTATTTAATTAGATTGCTCCAAAAACTTAAAAGCAAACTTTTGATAATTTTTTTGTCAAAAAATTTGATTTGATAAACCTATTTTGGAGCCAATTGTACCAAAAAAGTTCCATTTTAAAATTTTAAAATTTAGTTAATATAATTGATTGAAGTTTTGCGAATGTATAATTTACTGGATAGATTCGATTGCAATTATAATTCTGTCAATGCAACCATCCAAGTTAGAAAATTTAGTGACGGTAAAAATCTGATGTTGCCAGAATAAATTCAATCTACTTATTGTACCGCTGGGTGATCAAAACTAGTACGGTTTTTGCACAAATTATTCAGAAAAAAAATGGCCAAAATATACAATTTTGGAAGATCGGTCAAAACATCGCAAGCTCGAGTCAAACCCAAAAAATACGTTTTACTTCAGTCAAATTAGTCAGCATATTTGTCACATCTCGATTACAGTAGAAAAAATTGAACACTCATTCAAACACTGACATGTTTTTCTGCAATATATATTTTTAGTCAAAACAGTTCCTCAGGACAGCTAAATCGAAATAATGTTTATTTGCCCGAATAAGGTCAAAATAATTCCATGAGGTTATTTTCTGCTCCTGGAAACATTTTTCTCGGGCGAGTTCAGTCAAAAAATTTCCCTTCGGTTAGATACTGTAGCGTGTAAAAGTTTTGTCTCCAGACTGATCCTCGTCAACAAACTCAGTCGAAGCGCTGTTTTTGGTCGAACATACTCAAAATGGTTTTTACTTGTCAAACAATTTAAAATTGAAGACTTACATTGCATGAAGTCAATTCGGTCACACCAGTCAAGCCTGAGCCAAAATCGTCAAAAAATACTAACTTGCGGCCATGGTTAAAAAATTTATCTCAAAAATGACATTTCCAAGCCAAACTTACTAAAAGAGTTCTGATTGGTTTTATCCGCTTTTTAGCATTTTCATTTAATACAGATAATACAGCAAAATTATATTCATATTTTCTTGACTCTCAAACAATAGAGAAAACTGAAAATCTTTTTATTAAGTATGCGTTCAATTTACTTCATGTTTTGAAATTCGGGTTCCGACTTTCTATACGAAGGTAACGGAATATTTGTGCTCGGGGTATTTTTTGTCTTCAGACAAATTTCGACTTTTTAACTAGCTATTTATGACAGATTTTTTTTATATCATTCAAAAGGTATTGTTGTTCTGATCTTAAATTTGAAAAATTATTTCACCTGTGACCTTTTTTCGTAAAGTTATGGCGGTTTAAAGATTTCCACATATAAGCTCTTAAGCAAAATTTCTGTTTGTTCACTCAGCAGTAAGACTGAAAATTATATCTGTCAAAGTTAAGCCCAATGAATGTGAGCTATAATTGTTGTTCCGACTTTCGATACGAAAGTAACGGAATATTTGTGCTCAGGTGGGTTATTTTTTTCTTCAGACAAATTTCGACTTTTTAACTAGCCATTTTTGACGGAATTTTTTTATATCATTCAAAAGGTATTGTTGTCTTGAGCTTACATTTGAAAAGATATTTTATCTGTGATCATTTTTCGTAATTTTATGGGGGTTTAAAGATTGGCTTTTTGGCCAATTTGAGACAATTAACGCGCTATATATTTAACGTGCTATTAACGCGTAAGCGGAGATTTAATCCGTCGTAAAAATTGTTCCAATTTGGTTGAAAGAAGCTTATTTACCATAATTGATGTGTTACTGAAAACGAAATTTATCACTTTGTTCTTTATATGGCGTGTGGGGGGGATGATTTTCACAAAATTTCTCATTTTTTTAAATTTTGTTTCCTTTTTTTTTGTAATTTAATTTTTTCATGTTATTACTGTTTCAAAGACCTGAAAAGGCAGTCAGAACATTCCGGGCTTCGCCCTGATACGAGCAGTCTTTTTTCAACTTTTTTTTTGATTTCACAATAATTTTTTTTGTATTATGAAAAAAAAAATTTATGTTTCAACTCTGGTCGACGTTTTAGTTAAGTATACGCAATTTCGTGTACATCGCGTATAACTATCCGCATATGTACATTTTTGGAAAATTTTTTTGCGGCAGTACAGAAGCCATATATCAAAAATGGATCAAAAAGTCGAGAAAAAACTAAAAAACCGATTGAGTTGAAGTCACCTTAAGTTTTTTGATATTCAGTAAAATACAATAAAATTTTTACTTTAAAGTTAAGGCAAAGACAGATGATATAAATATATTTTTAACGTAACTTTTTCAGGTAGAATTACCCGAAAAATTATTTTATGATAATTTTTTTTCAGGTTGTTAAACTTGGTCTTTAAAGTGTAATTAAGGTAGTGCAAATTAACACTAGCAATTTCTTGAAACTTTTTATAAATCGAAAAGTATTGTTGTCCCGGTCCCATATTTTGAAAAAATTCAAGGGTGATCGTTGTTTTTAACGTTATGGGTTTAATGTTTAAATATTGCCAATATGGCCCAATTGGGATAATTAAGGCGTGATATATTTAGCGCTATTAGACGACAAGCGGAGATTTAATCCGTATTGGAATTCATTCCAAAATGGTTGAAGCAGGCTAGTTGTTATAATTGCTTGGTTACTAGAAGCGAAATTTGCTTTGCAAAATTCGGCGAAAATTTTTTAAATATTTTTGCGAAACATTTTTTATAACCGTTTGAAACTTGTTGTGCTGCGTAAGAAGCTCACTTAAATATAATTTTTGGCAGAATTTGACGTGGTCGTTTTGGCATATTTTTCACTGACTAAAAAACGCGAAATTATCCGTTTCTGGAGTACCATTTTGGGCTCAAAAACAGATTGTACCATTTTAATTCTGCTAAATTGTAATCAGGGTTTGGTTTCTTTGTTTTAGATTTGAAAACAGTCTGGATCGTCTTGATATTTAGATAAACACTGTATATTAAGCAAAAAAAGTTTTTCGCTTTCAGGTATGTCCAGCTTCTGTTCAACCTCAACTTCGTTTTGTCGCCATTCGTGTACGCAGTGATGGCAGAGAGGTTTCGAAAGGATCTGGCCGATGTCTGGGCCTCCCTTAAGCAACACATCCCCATCCGGTTTGCTCGACTGATTACCCGAGCCACAAGAACCCCTCAATCACAAACTCGAGTGGGAAGACCAAGCACTTCAGTCTCGGTAAAAGTTGAGACAAAAATATCAACCACTGTCTGAGCGCGGTGGCTAATTTTATATTGATGTATTTTCCTAGCTTATCATTATATGATGAGTTTTTGTTGAAAGATTTTTATTCATTATTTAATCTCCTGCATAAAACTCCATGAAATTTTGCTCTGTAAAAGTAGATTGCAAGCTGACAGACTATTTCTAAGTCTACGTGCGGATGGAAATCGCATCGCTGATTTATTACACTGATTCGGATTTGACAGAACATTTGTTTTTTTTTTCACAAAACTTCTGAATGATTGGAGCAAAAACGTAAAATTGAAAATCATTTCAACAAAAAATGTCCGAAATTATTTTGATTGGTTCTGCGATAATTAATAGCTGATAATGTCTGCAGCGAAACGTCATGGGGCAAATTTGTAAATAGCCAATATGTAATGGCTACAAAGCTAAATCGATTGAAATATTAATTAGATGTTGCTATCAATTTTGCAAAAATGCTTAAAGAATTGATATTACAGTCATCTGAAGTTTTCATAAATCTTAAATCATAAACCATAGAATCATAAATCCATGTATGACCATGGTGCTTACAATAATTTCGTGCTTGAGAGACTTTTGATAAGTTTTGACTGCAAAACTAGAGGCAACATATAGCAATGAAGACAATAAGGCTCGAATCAGGATGCCCGTATCAGCGCTTGTTTCTTGAGGGCGATGCAACATCACCCATTCCAGAAAAGAAGCCAAGAAATTGGTTCCCCAAAATGAGCTGCAAACAGTTCGAATGTCGAATGTTGGTCCTTTCACTTGTGGATAGTTTTTTACTATTTAGACTCTGAATATTCCAGCTGTCCCTTTATGTGTCAGAATAATTTGGAACAAAAAACTCGATAGAATTTTGTTTAAAATAAAAAAAGTCTTTGTCTGAAACTTCTACTTCCCTATACAAAGTATGGTACAAATCATAAAATTTTCACTTTACTAGCTCATAAAGTGGATCAATTAGTGTGCCTTAAATTAATTTGGAATGAATTAAAAGAATGATATGAATTTTTATTCAAAACTGGCTCCGATACTCCATAATTAATGTAAAACTGTGCCACGTTATTTACATTTTTTTAAAATTGAACTCAGGCTATTGATATCTTCATGGTAATTTTTAAAGCTGTAACCAAAAAAAGGGCTACGTGAAAAGGGCTATAGAGAGCCAAATAAAAAACGTTTGTCCCGGATAGCCAAAAAAATATGTTTCCGGTTTCCAAAAAAATTAACTTAGCCATACATTTATTCAGGGGAGTTCCATTTCTCATGAAATCTTCTCAAAAAAAAAATGAAATGTATGGTTTTTCCACAAATGCATCAACATCCCTAAACGATTTTTTATGTGCAAAGCTTCAAATTCATTATTTTGACTGGATAACACTTAATCATGGCGTTGCACAAGGTACTGTTTTGGGACCATTAGTTTTCAGTGACATTGTATTCAGTGCAGTTTTCTGATGATACAAATATCTTATGTACAGGAAACTCAATCAAGGACCTAATAACTTCATTTCTCGTAACACTAGAAAAATTAAATGAAAATTTGAATAAAAACACACTTGTGTCCTTAATGTTGAAAAAACGGAACAAATTGTCTTCGGGGAAGAGAATAATTTCGAAAAAAATATAGGGAAAAAACAATACCCAAAAAAGAACATGACAGGTATCTTGGAGTTTTAGTGGACAAAAATCTCACTTTTTCAGCTGAATTGAAGAAGTGTTTAAGCAAAATGGCTGTTGCAATTAAGTCAATATACCGCGTTCGACACATGATACCATTAGAAACAATAGTTATGCTTTTCAGATCACTAGTTTTGTTACTTTATTTTTCTGTTCAACATTTTTAAAAACCTTTCCATGTCTCGAATTAACAGAATAAACAGACAAATTAATTGGCGAATCAAATTGTGCTTTCTCCTCAGAAACTATGATCAGGCATGAAATCTATTTCTCAAGTCTAAGGTCTTACCAGCCGAAATTTTCATTTCCCAGTATTGCTTGACTAGAATTTTGGATGAGGTGAAAAATAGTTTCAAAAGTGAAATTGGTAGGCAGTTAATCTTTAACTGAGTACCTCTGAAACTAAAGGTAAGCAAAAAACAAATAGTGGCCTTTTTGGATTTAAAAGCTAAAGTGGACTCATGAAAAATGGTCACATGTGGGTGTTACCAAAAACACACTGATATCGGCACTATTCTGAATTTTAGAGGGTGCGCACCTTTGCAGTACAAAAGAAACGTTAATGAAGGGACGTTTCATAGGGTTTTCAGAACTAACTCAATATGAGAAAATTTTGACCGGGCATTGGAGAAAAATTGGAAAAAATGGGTTGAAAATCATTATCCAAAAATGTGGTCGGACTGTAACATTCGCCCGGAAGTACATATCGACGGAAAATAAAGCTAAGTTCTAAATTGACTGGCTAGCGTCTAAACACAGCTCTACATGCTTTTCACCGTCTCTGCCAAAGCCAGGTCTTTTGGTGGTCTTTCTAACATCGCGTCGACAAAAAAACCTCACTGTTTCCGGCTTCGATCAGAACGTCCGGCTTCTAATTAATCCGGCTGTATCCGGCTTCTAATTAACTTAACTATATGCAAACCAGTGAGCTCATGGCTGGGTCTCAGTATCCCCAGACCACGAGGTCACTCCTAAAAACAGGGCTACTACTTATTTACTATATTACCATTGTTTTTATTCAGTAGATAAAAATCATCATCTCCATCGAAGATGGATCAACACTTTCCCTCAAGTCCTAGCTTCTCATAACCTGAAAACGAATTTGGATGTTATTAATTCAATTCAGCAATTCTCCAGAAAGCTAAAAATTTGTTAAAATAATGTTTAATTTATATACCGAGACCATTCCTGATTCTGGAATCCGGAGAAATAACATCGTTATTTCTTTCCGTAAGGCTGGGCACGTCGTCCCAACACCCTTCCTGGTTCTCGTGAATTGCCTTGTAACGATTGTAACTGCACAATCGTTTCAACTCGGAATGGTCCTCCAACAATAATTTCAACCGCTGTTCCGATTTGTCTTGTTCACCTTGTCTATGTCAACGAAAATCGTTGTTTTCTCTGATGTTTTTGTGTTTCGCCGTTTCAGTTGGTGCGAAATCTCAAGGTCGTGACGTGTCTTTATTTCAAAACGAATAATTAAAAGTTAGCATGTTAGTCAAAACTAATCCCTCCCGATTCATCTAATTGTTCAATTAGCGTCACTAATCCATAAAAACCATCAATTCTCTCGGTCAGATGTTCCGATAAAAACTCGAATTTAAAATTGCGTTTTTTCCATTCTGGTCGAATGTCACAAACTCCACGGACAACCCGGTCAATGTCCTCATTCAGTCCTGTAGTCTTGATCAAAATGGTACAGTGCCATCGAACAGAATTTATAAAATGCATGAAATCTTTTTTATCCACGTCATATCGCCTCACTGCAAATTGCAAATGGCATCACACTACACTATTCTAGCCTTCCAAATTTTTTCACTAATCTGCACTTTCGAGGATATAACTTAAGATAAAACCTTTTTTTTCTGACTTTCCCCGTCTATGCCCCGATTTAAAATTTTTTCTTCTAGGTTTAAAAAGTGTTGGGACGCGGGACAGTCCTGCCAACCAACAAACTAAAATTATTCTATTATGCTTCTTCCCTTCGGAAATTTAGTTGTTGTTGGTCCTGAATATTAAAATTCAGGAATTCGGCGGTTAGAAGGAACAAAGAAATAATCTCCCTCTTCAAGAGATTACCCAAGCCTTTCATGTCACCACAAATTGATCAGTCGTTTTAGCTGATTGAAAACAATCATGCAGGCTGGATTATTTAATATACTCTCCACTCAAGCCTCTCTAAAGAAATAGTAAGTGCCTCTAAAGCCACTAACTAAAATCATAATGCAAACTTATAAATGCATCAAGTTCTTTAATCTTCAAAAATCAACTAAATGTTTTCTCTTCAGTTTCAATTGCAAACTTAGTTGCTTTGTTTCTCATTTGAGTTTTCTCACACAAAACAATTCTGAGTGTTAACATCTTCTCTTTTGTTGCTTCTTTGGTTCTTTTTTTTGTTCACTCTTTGTCTTCGTCGTTTAGAAGTTCTAAAACTTCTAAATTCTTCTACTTTCTCTTCTTTTTGCATCTTGTTATTCGGCTTATTTGTCAATGTTCCATCTCCTCCTCCTGTGACATTGACTCCGCACTTTCAGTCTCAGTGTCTTGCAACACTTCGGTGGCTATTCTGACGCTGTTGGAGGCAGTCCTCCAACACTTCTGCTCTTCTACTCTTTGCTTGCAACAAGGTTGAGGATCAGTGTTAGTTTCTCTGTTTCGGCAGAAGCTGTTGTGGAGGCACAACGTCACGTTTCTCTCCAAGTCTTCCTTCAACATCTCTTCTCTTTCTCTTCCATGTCATTCACTTGTCATAGAAGTCTTCTTCACTGCGGTGGTTACTGCATTCGGACGAGTTACAAAAGCTCGCTTGAAAGCTCCTACTCCAATGTCCAGCGGATACGCACTGTCCACTCTGCTGTGCTTCGACACATGCTTCTTGGCATACTCGTACAAACATGCAGTCATGTTGGCTCTGAACCATGGCATCAGTCGTCTTCTGGCCCAAATTGGTTTTCACTTCCATCTGAATGTTCAAGAATTTGCACGTTGTCCCAAAAAAAGCTAAACATTTTAGACAATCCATATCCTGCAATTGCTCTTTCTTAGGCTTTTTGTCTATTGTTCTCTCTTACATGAGCTTCCATCCATCCTGTCGCCATCATAACTCCCACTATCAATATCGTTAGGGGCTGTGATGAATCTGGTAAACCCATGGAGAGCCGCTCTCCACAGTACCAGATCAACACCAGATTACTACGCCCGGGGTACCACCATGTTTGTAGCAAGCAATGGCAAGGGAACTCATTATGTGTCGACGTGATGCTTCTCCAATTACGCTTTTGTGACGCTCCCAGTAGTGGCTCTACTTCCATTATCACTCGGTGGACTTCATCATTTTCATCTACTGCATTGTAATCTGTGAATGTTGACCCTTTCTGCTTTTTTCTTTCAAAGTCTCTGAAGTTCCCACTGGCGTATCCCATGAACTTCTTTCCCAGAATCGATTCTAATTCCTCTTTGGTTCTCTCTGGAACTGCTGAGAACATTTTGCACAGTAACTCGTAAGATTTTTCTGACATTCTCGCTAGTCTTACGCATTTTGGCACTGAGAAGGCTTGATCCACGATCGTTCTCGTACTTTTCACATCCACCGCTACAAAATGCACTGGGTATCTGCTCTTGCACATTGGAGCCAAAGTTTATCCCACTAAACATCGCGCTCCTGTCGGTCTACGATAGGTTTCACTGTGTCGGATGTTCATTTCCGCCTCGATCGCTTCCCTCCACTTTCCAATATACCTTTGCCCGGTTTGCAAAACTCCCGGAAACACTTCTACACTGATGGTCGTGACCACCTCATGCTTTTGTTCTAGATTCAATAGTGACTCTAAAGAACCAAACATGCTGTAGAAACCTAGTGCAGTCACTAGATTCACCTCGGTTCCTCCATGGCAATCTGCAATCAATTCCGTTTGCGTTTTTGCTTTCATCACAATGTTCCCAAACAATATCGTCAAGTGCTTTTGTTGTTTTTCCAGGGTCTTTACGCAATCCAGACCTCCACAGATGTGACCCTCCAGTCCAAAGACTTCCACCAGACAGCTACCAGGTCTAACCCAGTCCTCTGGTCCCCAGCCAGGCAACTCTACTTTGTCTTCCCCGTTGCTCTTAGAGGCTGTAATAATCAAATTGTAAATGATGTTTAAGTCACGCAAGTTACAGTCTGAATTTAGTTCCCTCTGCACGTCTTGTATTGCTTGGACATCATGATGGTTTCATCCGTTCCCACACCACTATTAGACTCGTTCTTAGCAATTCGTCCGAGAATCCCAATCCAAACTCCACTCGATTGTCAGATTTTGGCACTGAAGGTGCAGTCACTTTTTCTTCCAACACCAGTCCCAGCTTAGTCTGCTGATTAGCAGCGCTTCTTATCGTTGCAATTCTTCACGTCCAGAGTCTTAGCAACACTGCTTGTTCGTAATCAAAGAAGCAATCGCGTATGTCTTCATTAATGAAAGGGTTGTACGCCATCCCTACGATTCCGGATACGTAACTATATGACTTCGGCAGTGCTCCCATAGATTCTTTTGTGAGCCTCATCTCCTTGTTAGAGAATCTCCTTATTTCGACTCTCTTTTTTTATCGGTTCCAGCCCCACAGGCTCCTTCATGTTCACTCGCATCGGCTTACTCTGATGGATGTCCAAAAGTGCTAGCAAGAGCAAGGCTTTCGCTCGTTCATCGCCTTCTCTTAGCATCTTGACACAATAGTTCAATGCTGGCACTGATATTTGTTCTATCATGATTCGAATGAAACAGAGAGCGTCTCTCCGCTTCGCGCACAATACTGCTGCTCCTTCTTGGGTTATCAGATCTCTCACACTCGTAATTAAGAATACTTTCTATCTCTTCGATCTTTTTCTTTCTTCGAAATCATATTCCCCGCGTGTCAGTCCAGTCATGCACCAAGCGAACCTCAGTTGTAACTCTGTTCTCACATAGGGTATCGTTATCAGAGCGTGTATCATCGGAGTGGATCGCATTTCTTCTTCGAAGTACCGTAACACTACTGCTCTCCATAGTAGGCTCACCAACTGCTCGATCATTTCCGCATGCATTTCAGACGATACCAGAGTCCCGTATGCCTTCTGTTTCAGGGTTATGCCTTGCATCATCGTATCTAGATAACCCTCCATAGCACTTTTGTTTTCCAGAGCAATTAAGTGTCCTCTGGCCGAGTTCCTGTATTCCATCATCTCCATGTATCCACCAGCGAGTTCAACAATCGATACAAATTCCGACACTGTCAGTCGGTTATAATCCACCGGGACTAGCTGTCCTACAACGCTCCCCTTTTCCATGGTTCATGGAAGACAGTTTGAATTCTTGTAGGCTACTCTCTCCACATTGGCTGACTATTTCCATTTCTAACGTTGCTCCAGTCAGAGTGCGGTCACTCCTCTTGGTTTTGTAACTGGCTGATATTAATTCTGCCACGAGAATGGGTTGCACCATCGCTACGTCAGTCAACATTCTGTTTGTGCCAGTCAATCGGTCATCACCCTGTGCCAAGTCCATGGCTTCTTCGACGCGTTTTCTCTTGGCTGAGTTGACGGCTTTTATCGAGATTTCAGAATCCACCTTTGTTTTTCCAGCTTTCCTCATTTTCACTTTGCTTCCAAATTTCATTTTCGTATCATTCATCTTGTCAATCACCATAACTCACTCAATCTCCCTTCACACTCGTCGAGTTTTTCAAGGACTTCCCGCATTAGTGGTCTGTTGAGACCTATTTTCAGAATAGACTGAGTATGTAGCTCTGAACTACTGTCCAGGCCTCTTCCATGAAGGCAACTCTGTCCATACTGCATCCTGTCCTACTCTCGTGGTCTCTATGATTCTTCCGGCAACTTTCCCAAGAAAGGTACTCTGGCAGTGCCTTCTATTCTTCTTCTCCTCGGTGATTCCATTAAGAGTTTCTTTTCAGCATTTTTAGAATTGCACGGAGAGCTGCTCTCCGGCAAGTTCCAAATCATTTCCATGAAGGCCGAGGGAGGTTCCAGCGTAGAAGTTCTCTCGTCTGCTGGCTCAGTCGTCGCTTCTAACATGTCTGTGCCGTTTTCAAAGTCGCTGAGGAAGTTGAAGTCCAGGCTGGACATCCTGCCTGTCAAAGCCTTGTCGTCCTCTTTCTCAGCCTGATCGGGATCCTGTTACATAGGCTCTTCCGATTGACGGCTTCCTCCCTGCCCATCGTCTCCTCTTGGATTCTTTCCTGAACTTGAGGGCCCTTGCTCTTCATCCCTTACTCCATCTGGAAACTTCGGTACAACTAGTCTGCCAGCTGACTGATCTTCCTCCTCTCCGTGAACTACCTTGACTTCTTCACAGCCGAAGGGTGCTAGCATGGTTCTAGTCAAAAGAGTTCCGACCACCGTTAACTCTGGTTTTACACTCGTTAAGATTAGTGAGGCTTCCTGTAAGTCCACCTTGCCTCTCATGACCATTGGCGCCAGATCCAATTTCGCCCACTCCTCGTCAAATCTTCCAGGATTCGGAGTCGCTGCATTGTTCTTTCGTCTCCTTGTTGTTTCATCCGTGTAGGCAAACTGCGTATACTGCAGCACTGCGACGTTTCTGCTCACGAAGCACTGGTCCATCATCTCGGAGAATTTCGCTACCCTGCTTTCATTAGTTTCAAAGGCTCTCAACCAAGGGGTTTGTACTCCGGAGTCTGCTCCGAGCAACATCTTTCTGATCAAAGGGAATTCAGAAACCTCTTCTGGCAGTTTCTTGTAGTAACCCCAGCCTTTCGTTTCTTCTATCAATTTATGACACGCTGCATTCAGTTGAGGAATTCTTGTGACTTCGCCGTTTGTCTTATCGTAGGGCCTTAGATTCCAGAGCTTCGGGAATACCTCGATGTGCCATCTGTCCATTTCTCCCATTCTGTCCCGGAAGTGATCGTCAAAGTTTATGACGGCCATCTCCGGCTCTGATATCTTCGCGAATATCAAGTCCTCACTGATTATCTCACGTAGTGCGTATTGCTCACACCAGTTAAGTGCACTTCCGTCCACTGCTGATATGAGGTTCACGTGCAACACCGACCTCCTGTACGCATCCACCTTAACAGACCGTTTATCACCGTCACGAACTCCGTGGCTCCTCTGATCAATGCTAAGGGATCGGTCCTCATAGCCAAGCTCAGGTCAGTTAGCAGGGTCATGCCCTCAGCATGACGTCGCACGTCTTCCTCCTTCTGAATCGTCTCATCCTCTCCTGTTCCAAAGCGATTCCACTCTAGAAGGTATTGGATACGAGTAGGTCAAAGATCTCTTATCTTGGTCCAGGAATCCGTGGGTCGCTTCACGTCTAATTTCCTCGCGTTCTCCCTCATCTGCTCCGGGTAGCGTATCAGATTCATCAATCCTCCCAAGTTTCCGTGCGTTATCGCAATGAACGTTAGAAGTCCATCTAGTCGCAAAATCTGCACTCCTTCGGTGAGCAGTATCACTGGTCCTCTCACGAAGATCTCTGCTCCAAACGTCACAAACAGGGCTAGTAATTCAACGATCAATACTTCTACGACTGCTTGGAGGAATTCCTTTATCAGGTATCGAGAAAGCGATGGGTAAACTTTCGCCAAGAAGGAAGCGGTCCATCCGGCTCCTAACCCTTCCAGCATGCTGTCAGTCCGTTCAAAGCCTTCTTCTCCCTTTACATTATGTGTCCAGAAAGCTTCCAGGGTAACTTGGCACACTCTGTTCACGAACTCGGCTGACTTCTCTTCAGCATTTTTGGCCAGGTTACCTCTTTCACCAGACTGGCATGGATTTTCCTGATCATCACTGGGACTCGCTAGAAAGCGTCCGTGCCCAATGCGGCTATTCGAGGGGTCAAGTGCAGCCACTTGTTAGCCTCTGGTTTCGTTCTCATGACCATCGCTTCCAAGTGAGCTCTTGTCTCCTTAGAGTTTTTCCCCTCTTTCTCCTTCCTCTTTCTTTTCCATTCCTCGGAACCATAGGTCGTGGGACATCGCTACAAATACTCGATGGTCATCGTCAATTCCTGGTTTCAGTTTAAATTTTCGGCTGAAATTGGACAGTTCTAACCCCAGTACTTCGTCTAACACTAACATGTGCAGTAAATGGTCCTTAAATCCTCGCATCGCATTCTAGATGTCAGACCACACCGCAGGCAATTCCGCCCTAAGTGGTCTTAGTTTCTCCATCTCTATTCCGCGATTTGGGGCAGATATGATCACATCATTTTTCTCTTCCGAGAGCAACGCCACCATCGCGTATACAAACTTCAGTCCATCCGAGAGATGTGTATATCCCGGGGAAAGTGCAAACACGGCTCTCGGTGTTATCTTGGGGAAGGGACCTTCTTTCAGCGTGTCCACTACTTCACCCATCGATTCGAGGATATCCTTTATCACTGGCCACACTGCGTCTTCTGCCGTTGTAGGCTCTCTGAGTCTGCTCAGGAGACCCCTACTGTGTAGATGGTCGTTTATGCCGGCAAATACTATCGTGATCGTGTTCATTTTCGTCTGTCGTTGTACCCCGATTGCCATCGACACCGACTGCTTTAGGTCCAGGTCGACCGCTGCCAACATTATAACGTCAGGCCAAAACAGAGACATGGAGGTATGTACGAAGTCTGAGTTCGCGACTATCATAATCTTTGCTTTTCTCATTTCTGCTTTGTCATACGCTGCAAAGATGGTCTCGTCTTTCCTAATCGTCTTCATTCCAGCATATCTCTGAACATCGCCTTCTTGAGTCACTTGTCTCGGGTACACCCTATCTTTTACGTGACCTGGGGGTCCTCGTATTTGCTTGAACATTTTCACGTGTTGTCCTATTGGTGCCCTCGTTGTCAAGAATCTTCCGGGCCTCTTTTCTCAATTTCCTTCATCATGATTCAGTTTTACATCTTGCAAAGGTCTTGCATTTACTGGACCCATTGTATTGTTTGAGGGCAGTCCCTCTAAGTCAGCGAATCTCAAGGCGGTCGTGGAGCTGAAGTTTATGCCAGCTGCTATCAAACAATCCACGCCTGCGATCGAGTACAGCCCGTTGACGGATAGTTTCGCTCCATTTAGCATCCTTATGGCATCTGCTGCAAATTTTACCGTCTGAAAGTTCGATTTCATCAAGTCCTGTTTGTATATATGCCAGGGAGAAGGTATGGGCCTCGACCACATCAAAGAGCTCCTGTCTGGTCGTCGCTCTTCTCGTCTGGTACTCGTAGTCTCTGATCTAGTCTCTGATCTCGAGGTACTTGTGTTCTCTGTAGTTGTGTTGACAGGTCCCAATCTTCGCCTTGGATGAATGGTTCTTCTTACTGGCGCTTCTCCCAATCGATCCTTTTCATCCGTCCTTTGCCCTTGCTCGCTAGAGCTTTGCTGCCTTAGGTCACGGCTGTTCATCCGTCTTTTGCCCTGGCTCGCTAGAGCTTTGCTGCCTGTATGTCATTTTCTTCTTTTTTAACACTCCCGTATCAAAGAGCTCAACTTTCATTTCATCCAGTTGCTCCTGAAAGACTCGGTTCATCCAGGCTTGTCCTTCGATGATATCAAACTGGATCCCATCGGTGGTTAGTCTGGCCTGATCCATAGCTCTTAGCTCGTGTTCAATGTCCATAAGGATCATCCGTCCAGCATTCCGACTCGCCAGATTTCTCAGTATGTTGTTCCAGCTGATGACTCCTTCATTATGCCTCTTTCCTGTCGATGTCAATGTTTTTGTGCTCATGGGTACGGTGCAGACGGTCGGTACCGCGCACTTGAATTTCTGCCAGATAGTATTGAATAGGCACACCATCATCGGTTCCCATTCTGCCTCTTCCTTATCTGAGCCTCTAGATACGTTGTTCGTCCCTATCAGGATCATTATGTTAGGGATCCTCCCTGGGTTCATTAGCTCAACCATTCGAAATAGCTGGGCTATCGTTGCACCTCCAAATGCACTCACCGTGGTGATCCAAGATATTCTCAGGTTTTGGAGAACTCTCACCAAACTGTCACCCAGTATCCAATGAGATGCCCAAGCGGCGGTTGTTGCATGTTCATCGCCGGACTCCAAGTCGATCAATCAGCATCCGGAACTCCTGTGAAGTTATTCTTCACTTGGTTGTTCTTCTGCACGTCAAACACTCGCGATACTTTCTTCATTGGCATTTCCCTTATTTTCCATTCAGGGGCTCTAGATGTCTTCACTGGTAACGTGACACTGTCAACTCCCGTTTTCTGTATCGTTTATCGGGAGACTTCTACTCTGTGTCGTCTATTCTTCCATAGGGTGCTGTCACTTCAGAACCTGGCGCATTCCGATTAGCCACTAGTCGTACAGCTGTTTCTATCAATTTCCGCACTGTCTGCTCCACGACTGGGTCACCTAGGGTGTCACTTGGGTCCGGGATTGTTTTTCTCCCTGTCGTAGTTGGGGGTCGCACCTCCGTTGTCTGACTTAGTTCGCGAGGCGTCAGGAGCTCCGTCGGGGACTGCCCATGAGGAACATTCCTGGCAAGTATCACTTTTTCCACTGCGGTCGTCAACACCAGCTGTTCTGATCGCTCTTTATATTCCTGCCTCAAGTGTTCTATTTCTTGACCATGTTTCTTGGTACAATCTTCAAATAGTTTCTTCCACATATCCCTGTCTTTTTCCACAGTGAGCATAGTCTTCGTCAATTGATCTAGCTCCCTTCTGGTCTTCTCCAGATCTTCTATCGTTCCGTTGAGGTCTTGCCTTGTTTCGTTCGTCTGAACTTTTTCTTCTACTCTCGCCCTCTTTGGTGGCACAGCCGCTCTGAATTGTGAACTAGACGAGGCAGCCTCGCTGGTCATCTCCTGATGCATTCTTATCAGACCAGGCCTAGGCTTGGTTGGCAAAGGAATCTCACCTGGTTGGTAGGTCCTGGAACTTCCCAATCCAGGCTTGTTTGCCAAGTCACTTCGTGAGAGAGCCCCGTTTCTCCACCTCATTACCCTCATGTTTGGGCGGTCTAGTACTCCTCTTTTTCCATATGCGGCCACGATTGGCCACGGTCCTTACGGTTATCTTTCCCTAAGATGTTTATTAAGGCGACCAGAAACATGACCACCTCTGGGTCCTCCAGAGCGAAGTCTGGATCCATCAGCCGACAATAGATTGCATCTATCATCGGTCCTACATATGCCTCCGCTAGGTCCATCAATTCATTTGAATCGAAATTGTCAATCTCGTTAAATTCGGTTTGATTATCAGTTTGTGTCAATTGAAATCTGACGGATGTATAAACGCTCAATCAAGATCTAGAGAATATGTCACGAATCTCACATTTGTCAGCGTCACTCTAATTTTATATTAAATTTTATCAAAAACAGTCAGATCAAAAGATTTTGAGCTAAAGATATATTTAAGTCAGTTTATTGCTAAAATTTTGGAATTCGACCTAAGACAGAACAGTCCAAACTTTGGATCTATTCCTAAGATTGTGATTCGATTATTCATGGTCACTAATCCCTTCGTACGAAGGGTCATAATAACAAAACACATAACACACAACATATCACACACAACACACACAACACACTTAGTATGACACCTTTCTGCATGCAACCTAAACTCAGCCTATACTTAAATAATATTTCTTATGTAAACATACTTGTATGTTAGTATCAGAAAAGATTACGTGCATCAGTGCATACAGCTCCCGTGGATGCAGTCGTCCTCAATTCGGGTCGTATACTGGAAGCGAGAGTTCCTTCACCTCCCTCTACACAAGGAAGTCTCTCAGTCTCGTCAGGGAAAGGACTAGGTTTTCCGGGTCCACATGCTGCTTCTTTGCCGCCCTCGTCACCAAGAAGCATAAATACTTTCCCGGTATCTGTGACGCCGCCGGAGGCAAGGCTGCTACGCCTCCTATTTCTGGTCTTTGCTTCCAAAGGTACTCTATGTTTTTGTATTCTTTCTTTACAATCTGCTGCTAATGCTGTCCTAAAACTCATATCCGCTGTGATCGCTATCGGACATGTTCTATTTGTAATTATAAAATCGCTATCTGTCAATATTATGCTCTTTGAGTACTCATTTGGCAAGTTGAAATTTGACTCGACTACTCTGCCTATGTCCGGTTTCTTAGGGTCCTCGCCTGTTTCTACTTCTAGATCACCTGTCTCTCTCGTTAATATTAATTTATTTATTAATTTTTTTTTCAGTGTGGGTAAGTCCTACCCCCACTCCCCGGACAAAAATATCCATCGACGTCGAGGTTGGATGCAGGAATGAGTAATTGCCCTTCCTGGGTAGCCCAGGAAGGATCATCCGTTTCGATTTTATGTATTTCATGCTCTCTCGGTCTACATCTTGAATGGTGACACTGGTCTCCTTTGGGTCCAACGTCATTTCTTTCAGCCATTCCAAGACACGCAGATTTGTCGACTCTTGCTCGTAGGATTGCTGTTGCTCGTCGTCGAATTCTACTCGGGCTTAGACCGGTCATCGATCCACTCCTCGTCGCGGTCGTCGACCATGTCGATGTCTTGCGACACTGTTATTTCTTCTAGACTCACCAGTTCTTCCACTATATTCTTCAGATCTTTTCTGTCCACTACGAAGTCATCTCCTTAAGGATTGTATTTCTTCGTGAGTCTTTCCTATGACTATGTCGAGCCTGTATCGTAAACGGAAGATCTGGTTCCAAATTCTTGGGGACCTCCATCTGTTCGGGGTCTTGCCAGTCCCCTTCTGCGTAGGGTAAGGTTTCTTCATCTGCTTCAATCACCTAGTTGGGATCCAGGTCCAGTGGTGGACTTGATCCTTCCTCTACGACCTCATTCCCATAGTTTTTCCCGTTCTCATTGACCTCACAGGCAGGGTCCATCATCAGATAATCCCCTTCTTCCATGTCTGCAGGTATACACCAGTCTTCTGTTGATGTGTGGCTTAATGTTTTCGTAGTGAGCGGCTCGGCCGTTACTCAGTCTAAAAAAACCTCCCTCGTGGTGCACTTCTGTAATCATGAAGGGTCCCCTCCGCTTCTTTAGGAGCTTTTTCGTTCCTTTCGGTGGTATAACGTTTTAAAATACCCATACGTAGTCTCCTACCGAGTAAAATTTTGCACCAGCTGCTTAACGAACCTTTCCCTCTGCGAACCTTTTCCTCTGCCTTGCCTGTGCCTGGTGAGTGTTCCGTCTACACAAGTCGTTTAGTTCTTGTTGATGTCTAATTACATCCCTTACATAGACTTGCGGTGATGTTTTCTTCCCCTCAAATTCTGGATAACAGAGGGCCTTCTCGTGTCCGGTTAACATCATGCGTGGACTAACTCCGGTGGTGGAGTGTTGCGTGCTGTTGTAAGCTCCCATTACCTGTGGCAGGTATCTGTTCCAATCGGTCATGTACCTGGAACAGTATACCCTCAGCATCGACAGCAGCGTCCTAATTTGCCTTTCCACTAAGCCATTCGTCTGGGGGTGGTATGCCTTGGAGTGAGCTTGAGCCACCTGTGGACGTCTCATGAGCTCTTTCGTAAATTCTCCCACGAAAGCTGTTCCGTTATCCGATTGACACGTCATCGGACAACCATGTGTCGTTATCCACGTATTGATTAGATGATCGCACGTCTCTTCTGCTGATGCAGTTATGCAGGGCACGGCCTCTGCATACTTCGTGAAGTGGTCTATCATGACCAAGACCTGATTATAGCCACTCTCTGTCATACATATTTTCTGGTGGTAAATCAGCACCACCTCGTTGAATTCAGATGACTCAATCGACTGCAAAGGAAATCACAATTTCCTTGGATCCTTGACCTGCTGGCTTGACAGACATACTGTTACCCACTTCTCGCATGTCTTCTTCATCCCAGGCTACTCAAAGCGCTTCAGGATCCTCTGGTACACTTTGTTGATTCCCTGATGGCCCATCTGATCATGCGACCTGAATAAAAATTCTGTCTGATAGAGTTGCGGCAACACTATCGAGTTGTATTTGTACAGGACTTTGTCTTCTTCTCTTGTCTTACAAGCCACGATCCCGTCCTTGTTCAGATATAACCTTGCATGAAAAGATATAGCATGCAAAATTGTCTCAGAATACGGTAACAGTCTTCCTCCAGGTCACCTTTGTCTGGTGTTCCATTTTCGATCCACCTTTTCAAGTTACTCGTCATGCGGTCATTTTTTTGTGCTCTTAGTAGGTCTGAGAGTCTGTATCTTGCCTACAAGTACGTCATTATGACCCTCAAATGACTATTCAATTCATCGGGGTGATGCGTGTCATCTTCCATCTCCCCGCACCAAATTTCCGCCTATGGCTCTGTCTCTTGTCTGAAGGGTTGAAGATCAGTCCTGACTACTTGTTTCTGCGGCAACGAACTCATCGACCGTTTCGATACCGCTAGTGTTTCTAGATCATCAGCTGTGTTGTTAAAGATTGTTTCGCTACTTAGCAGGTAGCGATCACTGTCAGGGTCTTGTTATAGATCTCTCTGTCTAAATCTCTTGGTCGAGTCTCCACTAGTAACGTGTGGATCGCTGGCTCTGACACTTCCAATCCCGTGCTCGAGTTCCTGTCTGAGTAGGTGTCAATTCCTGAATTCCTTGAGTTGTCATCAAAAAAAGAGTCGGTCACTGAGCATGTTTCTTCTTCGGGATCATTTTTATGGGCTCTGCTCATCCATCTGAACTCCCCGGACAATATTTTATCTTCCAGGTCTTGTTCCTCACCTTGAACATTTTCCTCTGCACCTGACTCCCCAGACAAACTTTTTGTCCCGGGTCTTGTTGATAAACTCGCCTCTTCCCATCAACGTCTTTCTCCCCGGACAAACTTCCTTGCCTCAGGTTTTGTTCAACCTCTTCGCTTTTCTGATCCTGATCCTCAAAGGTGACGATTTTCCTTTGTGTAATTTTCACCTGTTCTTTTCGTTTGTATGATGTACTTTTCAAGACGTTTTGGGGTATCGAGGACACTAGTTGCTGAACTATTATCCTACATTCCCTTTCGTTTTCCTTGTGTTGACGTCTTGATGGCTTAATCGTTATTTTCTCACTGAGTGTTAGCGATGCCATGGCTGCTGCCCACTCGGGGTCCTCTCATGTTACTTCTCTCTCCAACAATTCACCCAGCATCCGCATCACCTGCTGAGTGACCTGCACCGTTTTATCCAGCATTGAGAGGCTGTTTGTGTTCATACGAGAGAGTTCCTGTTGGACCAGTTTCGAACGTAGCAACAGAGCCAAAGGCACCGGGTCCTTCTTTGATAAGATCTTTATTTCCGCTGCCTTTTCCACCGGTAACTTGGGGTGCCCCGGAATTGGATGTCCAGATTTTTCTAACAATCTCGTCAAGGGAAGTGCCTAATAAATTTCTTTATTCAGAAACGAGAACCCTCTCTTGATTTCCGCCTGATTGGCTTGCTTCTGTTCAAGTATTTCATAAAACTCAGTCTTCTTGCTGAGGCCGTCAGCATTCTGGTGATTGTCACGCATCCTGAGCTCGATTATCTTGTGGTAGACGTCTAATCTGACTATCCACCGACCAATATAGCTCTGGTCCATCGAGTACGTCTTCAACCAGGATAACGTTCTACTGTCCACGCTCTATTGCCAACTTAAAGGGAGCGCTCCCTAAGTATGCGCGGTACTTGTCCATGAATATGACCACTGCAAACATTTCTGCTTTTGGTGCACCATATTTCATTTCAGTGTCACTCAACACTTTACTGCCATATGCAATGGGACGGAACACTGTTCTCCCATTTCATTCCTGCTCCTGGTGCAGTATTCCTGAGATGGCAACAAATGATGCGTCTGTTTCAAGAACATACAAGCCCTTCTCTGTAGGCCTTCCTAGCACTGGCGTTTCGCACAGTTCCCGCTTTATGTTCTCGAAGGCAGCTTCAGCTTCTTCGTTCCATTCGAACTTCTTTCCTTTGTTGCGCATCAGTTTCTGCATGTGGTACACCTTGACTGCTTATCCTTTTATGAGCTCACGGTAATAATTGGCACACCCTAGTAAGCTCATGAGTTGTGTGTCCGTTCTGGGAGCATTCCATGTCAACACAACCTCTAAGGCTTCCGGGTCTGGCCATACGCCATACCTGTCCACCATTCTTCCCAGATACTTGATTCAATCCCTAAGGATTTCTCATTTCGATGGTTTGCATTTCAAGCCTGCTCTTTTCATGCAACCAAAGACCTCATCGAGCCAATCAATGTGGTCTTCCAAGGTGGGTGTTGCAATGACCACGTCATCCACGTAACACATCACAAGGTTCCCGTACTTCTTCGTCACCCTGGTCAAAGCCTGAGCCATCAGTCTTTGAAAAAGGGCCGTGGCGTTGCACAAGCCAAAGGGCATTCTATTCCACTGGTACAACCCCAATTCACATGCGAATCCGGTCTTTTCTCTGTCCTTCTTCCGTAGAGGGATCTGCCAGAGGGCAGAACCCACCCAGTGTGGTGAAAAACTTGGCGTCACCAAGTTTCGAGAGGCTCTCGTTTATTCGCGGTATCGGGTACGCGTCTTTCATGGTCACTGCGTTCAGGTAACGAAAGTCGCAACAGAAACTAAGCTGGCGCCTTTTGTCTTGGCCATGACTACCCCGCAAGCCCAAGTCGTTTTCGAGGGTTCTATCATGTCGTATTCGAGCAACATTTCTATTTCCGCTCGGCACGCATCCGATTTATGAGGCTTCATTCTCCTTGCGCCTTCCCTATGAGGAATGGCGCCTTCCTCTAATTGTATTTCGTGTTCGACGAAGTTTCAGCAACCGATGTCCGCTTTATGTTTTGAAAATACGTTCGCATTCCGATTTAAAACCGCCCTTAATGATTCAAAATCTTCCTCACCTATTTTCCCTCTCAAGTGTTCTATCTCCGGCAAAACCGGTGTGTCGGATTTTAGATCACATGACGAGGGACGCTCCGGAAAAATCGAGCAGCTCGACAAGCCGTCATCCGTTTTTTATTTCATTGAAAACAGTTTGTTAATAGATTTAAATTCATCAATTCTCTTTTAAATTTTATCCTTATCAGCATGATTCGGGCAGTCTTTCACATTATATCTCTTCAAGTTTTATGTCTCCTCATAGTCGGTTTTCATCGGCAAAGCGTAACCAAATTTATTTCCACGATAGATCGTAACCATGGTGTCTAGTGTGTTCAACAACACAGTGGCACACAGCTCGTTTCTTGGTACCGAAAAGCTCCGGCCTAAAATCACCGAGCTTTGACTATTTGGGTTGGGTACCAGACAAACTTGTTTACTATCACTTAACGAATTTAAAGTTTTCGTTCTGAAAAGTGCTATAACAGCTTGTCCCGGCTGTAGTTTTACCTTTCTATCTAAAAAAAATTGGTACCTTGTTTTTATCTGTTATTATTCTATTAATTAGTTTCTTAACATACTTCCGGTCCGGGTTTCTAATCCTTATTAGGCTGTTGTTCAAGTCAATCATCACATCGAAATTCCGGACAAAATCACGGCCCAAGATGATTTGGTGTGAGTCGTCTAAGTTCTCAACCACCAGGAAGCTCATCTCAAGATCGCGTCCTCCCATGTGAAGCACCGTTATTGGTGTCCTTCCGGCCACATAGATTGCTCCGCGGTTGGCGGTCACCAATCTGAGGTTCGTTGGAATTAAATCTTCCCTCGTGAAGCCCATCCTTTCCAAGTCTTTATTGGCATCACGTTTACAACTGCTCCCGTATCCAGTGGTCCTGTTACTCCAATTTTCTTCCCATTGGTGGCTAGCAGATGTGCAGTCACATCAACTTCGTACCCTATGCGTACTGCATCTTGTTCCGTCATGGCATCATGGACGATTCTACGGACATTAAGTTCTTCCTGACCCAAATAGAATTGCCCCATTCGGTCGATATCTGTTGTGACGTAGGTCCTAGTGTAGATACTTATCCCGTCAATGTTCAACATCACTTGAAACGGTCCATAGACTTCCACGTAGCCCCCATGGAGTTTCATTGTTCGAGGGCCACCCGTTGTCAACAATGCTCGAACAGCCCTCGACTCAGCGCGTGGCTCTACCTGTCTCAGATAATCTGCATATGTGTTTAAATTCATCATAGTGAACTCTGAGGGTTCACTTAGGTTCCTGATCACCTGATGTCCCGCAACTGAAATTATTGACTGTTTCCTTGTGGCACCATTCCGATCATATGCCCAGAGATCACGTTTAGTTTCATGCTCATACTGCTTGGTGCTTTCGTTTCTTCACTTTCTGATGCTTCGAAGGCGTTTAGCCTTTCCTGACCTTTCTCATTCTCTAGCTTGAGCTTCACCTTTTGTTCGATCTCCTTCGTCACCAACCCCTGCTGGACTCTGCTGAGAGCATCCCTCGCGGCTGCCCTCTAGTCGATCTTGAAGTCATCTGCCGCAGTCACTGGTTCAGGTTCACGCATTTGTTCAGTTACTGCCTGCATCTTCTTTGTTGCCAGCTCATGCGGTTTCTCCTTTCTGCGTGCCTCCGCTTCACTCAATAGGTGAGCCTTGCTGGCTTTCACACCCGATAAAGCTTCCTCATGCCTTGGATGCTTGATGCCTGCCACAGGATCCCAAAATTGTGGACTATCCGATTTAAAATGACCTTCCAAGTTACAAATTAACACCTTGGGTCGAATTTCTCAATTACTCCCCTCATGAAATCTTCATGATCGACATCTGACGCACCTTCATCCTCGAGGCTTAAGCATATTGCTTTCCTGCCCTGTTTGTAGGGTGGGCATGCTGACACATGATGGTCCGTCGAACTGCAATTTGCACAAGAGCGTCTCTTGTCCATATCGTCCCTTGGTTTGTACCAATTGTTACCTTGGTTTGCTGGTCCATTGTTAAAATTGCCATAATTGTTTTTTGTAATATCCAGATCTCGATGAAGGCTTCAGTGAAAGATATTCCTTATACTTGAGTGTCAACTCCTCTGGTGTTGGCGCATTGGTTGAAAGCGGTGTGTAATGTGTCGCTAACATCGTTCGAAGCTCATCATTCTTCACACCATCGATAAATTTCGAGGCTACTGCCAGGTTCATCCTTCTGTTCGACTCATTTGGTTGGCTACGCCTTCTCAGCATCTCCAAATTGTCTAGAAACCTGTCTATCGTCTCGTCTTCACGTTGCCTCCGTTTCTGAAAGCGCATCATTGCTTGGTGTCCTTGCACCCCTGAGCCAAAACGATCTAACATGATTTCAAAGATTTTCTCAGCAGCGTCCCGCTGGTATTGTTTTTTGGCCATCACACAGTTTAGGGCTGTCCCTTCCAGGTTACTGGTGAGAGTACGGCATTCTTGTCTTTCTGACAAGTCCTCCTCTTCAAAATGCAGTTTCATTACCTCTATCCAGGTATCAATGCAGCCATCAGATTCATCTTTATATCATCTTGGTTTCTTAAAATCCTTTTGGAATTTTCACTGCATTCATTGGTTCTAGATAAACTCGTTAGGAATGCTTCCAAGGACCTGTTCAGAGGTTCAAAGGCTGTGGCCATTGATGTAGCGTCCCTTGAATGCCCCGCTTGAGCATCATTGCCCCCTGATAGAGGCTCTGGATTTTCCCTCCTGTTCGAATCGCTGGGATGACTTCTTCCTTGATACGCATGACTCCAGTTCCTGGAATCCCATCTCCCAGTCGCATGTGTATCTTGCGTCGGTCGTTAGTTTGAGGTTGGTCTGTTGCCAGTTAAACTTCCTCTGATGTTTGGGCTCCCTGGCCTTTTGTCCCCTGTGGCATAGCTGGGTGAACTGCCACTTCCTCTAGTGGATCCATATATCCTTCTCCTATTCGGTTGTTCATTGAAGTTCACTCCGGCTCCCTGCTGGGTTCTCTTGAGTTCGGTTCCCCATTCTTCGATCCACTCCTGCTGCCTAGTAGCCCATCCAACCTATCAATGATAGCCTGAGTTCGCCTCTCCATCATCGCGTCTATCTTCGTGTCAAGAGTCCCAAGAGTCTGCTCTTGTTGAATTCTCAACTTCTCCATGTCATCTCTCAATCGTAACTCTCTCTGTTCAGCTTCCCTCGTCATTCGCGACAAGTTCTTAGCCAAGTGATCATCCATTCTCTCCTTCAAGCTTTTTTTGCTTCTGCTATCTTCTTGTCTGTTGCCGTTGATCCCTTCCCGCAGGTTTTCTGTCTCGATGTGGACTGCCCCTTCTAGTTCACTCGTTCTTAGGGACATCTGTTCATGCTGTTCTCCTATGCTGCCCACTATGTGGTTCAAAGCTTCTTCGATTGATGCTCCGTTGTCCACTAATGGCGTCAAAAGTGGCGGCGTCACCCTGTCGGCTCCAAGTAGCTTGGTGCTGGTCGAGGCTTGGGTCTTGATTTCTGCCTCGACGTCTCTTCATGATCCACTCCTGGATCCGCAGGTGGGTTACATAGCCCTGTGTTTTTGCTCTTCCCAGTTCACATCTCCAAATTCGTCATGGTCACAAAGTCTCCTGACTGGCCTGATCCATTTGCGGTCTTGCTTATTGTCCTGACTACACCAAATTGGTCCATGGAGCCAGTCTCTCTATCAGTGTTTGCGTCGTTCTCCTGAGTCGAACTATTGAGGCTGACTTGAGATCCGAAGTGATCTTGGTCGTCATCGTCCTCCTCTTTTTCCTGGGTTTCTGCTTCATCACCTGTACCCATTCTCATGACAAATGGAAAGAAGTTTCCCAAAGTGTTCTTCACTCTTTCTGAAAATGAGGAGAACGTTGCCGGTTTCTGCGTCACACCATGCATCATGGTGTTGTCTCTGGGTGATCTTGTGGTCGCCACATTTTCACTAGAGATGTCGGAAAGTTCCGACATCTCTCCTCGGTCTAGAGTCCCGGTGGAAGTGGCAAAATCTTGGCCTTGTTCTACTGGAGTAGATTTACTCGACAATCTTCTGTTTCCTCTCCCTTCCGGTCCATGTCCGTCCCGGTTTTCATCCATGGTAGGTTCTGAGGACTTTTGATTCCTGGTTTCAACCATTCCGCCTGAGTCTTTCTTCTCTTTGTCGGATCGGCTTCGTGTGATCCTTTCCACAAAAGGGTCGCTGATTGCCTTTCTTTGTTTCTCTTGTATGATTTTCCTAGAGCTATCACTTAGTTTAGGTATCCTTGACTTGTCTAGACTCATTTTCAATTTATCACTTCTTACTGCCTATACACTCAATTCGATTGCTAGTGTCCTTGTTATTTGACTACTAATAATAATAACACGACACAATAAATTCCAAAAGTTTCACTTAAAAGTGACCACGAATCCTTGTAAGGTATCACAGTACAGCGTTTATACAATTTATTCACAATGATTGAGTATTAGTTGTAAGATATGAAGCTAGCACAGTCTGATGATATCAATATAAATAAAAGAAAGTGTGCTCACCACCCAATCAAGAGCAGATATTATCAATTTAAAACCAAAAATGAACAAAAATAAAATTATTTTCAATGAAAAACGTATGTGTTTTGTACTTTAGTCAGTCGCAATATAATAGTCGAACTTGTTTCTAAAGAAAGAGCTTTCCCTCTTCGGTGCCTCACCAAACAGACAACACTTGAAGTCAGTAATTTTCTCAAGTGGGCGTCTATTCCTACGAGTCCTGTGTTACCTATCTGCCTTCGGATTTCCCGAGCTAGACCTACTAAAAGCCTCAGGGCAATCATTTTTTCAAAAAACGATTTGGATTTCAATCCACACAATTCAGTGAAAATTTGTGACCTGTTTTGTTTTTGTCTGGTCTTTTTAAAAGGCAAGTTAACTGCAGTCACTTAATAACCTAATACTCTTCACTATTTACTTTTCTTTTGACTACTTAAGTTTTGACAAAATTAGGAACCTTCCGAATTGGCAAAAATAGGATCCCTCCGGATTGACAAAAACAGGACTCCTCCGGATTGGAAAAATTGGGAGCCCTACGGATTGGCAAAAACAGTATCCCTCCGGATTGGCAAAAACAGGACGCCTACGGATTGGCAAAAACAGGACCCCTCAGATTGGCAAAAACAGGACCCCTCCGGATTGGCAAAATTGGTACCTCTCCGGATTGGCAAAATTAGGACCCTTCCGGATTGGCAAAAGTAGGACCCCTCCGGATTGGTAAAGTTGAGACCCCTCCGGATTGACAAAATTTGGGACCCTTCCGGATTGGGAAAATTGGGACCCTTCCGGATTGGCAAAAATAGGACCCCTCCGGATTGGCAAAATTGGAACCCCTCCGGATTGGCAAAATTTGGGACCCTTCCGGATTGCGACCCCTCTGGGTTTGTCAAATTTGGGACCCTTCCGGATTGGCAAAAATAGGACCCCTCCGGATTGGCAAAATTGGGACCCCTCCGGATTGGTAACATTTGGGACCCTTCCGGATTGGGACCCCTCCGGGTTTGTAAAAATAGCTTTTCCGTGACTTTTAAAGTTTTCACCCGATACCCTTCCGGATACGTTCTCCGATGCTATTATGCTGTAGGAATTAACGAGGAAGGGTGTAATTTCCGTCCCTAGACCCTTCCGGATCGAAGCTAGGCCTCTTATTTTGCTATTCTACTCAATTGTGAAGGGTCTTGTAACTAGCCTAGTTTCGATTCGACTTTGGTTTTCTGGGTTCCTTGGCCCTCCCTTTTTGTCTAAAACAGCGTACAAATGCCTTATTCAACCGTTACTACCCTTTGGTTGGGGTATAAGGGCTTTCCAAAAAAAATTTTAAATAGTGAAGGGTCTACTTTCACTAAATGGTAAAATTGCTAAACACAATAATAAAAAAAGGTTTTACGCTTATTTTTTCAGATAAGTGAAGGCTCTATAAGTAAGCTCACCCAAATTTTGATCTAATGGTATTAAGATCAACTGGATCTGTCCAATTGTTCTAAAGTAATTAACCAAAACGTCTTTTTTCCAAAACCAAAAAATTTTCTCTCTTATAGGTTGCGCCAAACTTTTTTCCGCACTTCTGATCTTTTCAACCTAAAATTTATTGATCCCAGCTCGGAAGGTCTATACTCTTCTATTTCAATGCAGAATACCCGATCTAAAACTTTCCAGCTGAAAAAATGTGTTAAAAACAATGCTATTTGGACCCTTCCGGATCGATGAATACTCTAAATCAAACACGTTAAGTTCGATTTCACTGTAACCCAGAAGGTTATTGGCAAACGGGTTTTAAAACCTGTCGATTCATTAGTGAAAGTTGTCCGGACAACAATTTTTACTGTCCCACCTCAAAAATTTCAAAAATTTATCTTATATTGTAGCGTTTCGTTTTTTGAAAAATCGAGAAAATTCGGTTTTTGGTACCCAATTAGTTCCAACCACTTCTGAACTAAACTCAACCGGTTCTATCTATTAAAATTGTACAAATACAATGTAACTCACTAATTTTGCGCTTTTTTCCGTTTCAAAAGTATCGGTATCTCAAAAATCGCGATTTGTGGGGAGGGGTCAAAATATTGCTATTTTTACCCTAAAAACCGGTCTGCTTACTGTGTTTTTTACTGAAAACGGTAAAGGAATATTAATATAGGCTGTATAAACAGTAATACTATTAGTATGATGCCCCTGCAAATTGTTCAATAGCCGAATCAAGGTGCTTAACTCAGAAGTTCGTATTTCGGTGAAGGGTCACTACAGTGCACTCACTGTCGAGCCCCACACAGATTAATATCCTACTTTTTTTTTACTAAAAGGGATACAAAACTTTTTAGCGATACCCAACAGTCGATTGCTGTTGTCCTTGAGCCCATTCTTGTCGCTCCTTGCACTGCTTGCCGGATCAGTCTATCTATAATCCCGCGACCCTTCCGGATTGAGCGCAAATTAGCATTAACGTGCTTAAATACTCAAATAACCATACAGTACAAGCACCACAAACGGGCCACAATTTTGATCGTAATGATCCTGACTGATATAAATGCCTGTAACAACAATATATCTAACAACAACAATCGGGAGGGTCGGATCACATCTCGTCTGGGGTGATGATTTCTACTGATTTTATAATTTTGTACTGTTTTTGGTTTTTTTTCGGTTATTTATTCGTTTTTTGTTTTTTCCTAGGTACTATGCTACTTTTTGTTTGGTTTTCTGTATGTCTTTAAAGATTTTTGGTCACATACCACTGAGGAAATGACGGGACGGCCAATCCCCCCACCCTTCCTGGTACGTGAATACTCGGTCTTAACTAGGTTAAACAGCTATTCACGGGAATCCGAAAAGCTGCTTCCGCGTTCCCAACTGCCCTTCCGCCCGGTGGTTAGGGCCTTGTTTCGAGCATCCGCTCGGGGTGCAGAGCTCGTTAACGGTTCTGCCGGTCATGATGTTAAGAAAGAATAACACCCAGGAGCGCCATAAAAACATCTATGTAACATTCGCCCGGAAGTGCCTATCGACGGAAAAGAAAGCTAGGTTCTAAATTGACTGGCTAGCGTCTAAACACAGCTCTACATGCTTTTCACCGTCTCTGCCAAAGCCAGTTCTTTTGGTGTTCTTTCTAACATCGGGTCGACAAAAAAACCTCACTGTTTCCGGCTTCGATCAGAACGCTCTAATTAACTTAACTATATGCAAAACAGTGAGCTCATGTCTGGGTCTCAGTATCCCCAGACCACGAGGTCACTCCTAAAAACAGGGCTACTACTTATTTACTATATTACCATTGTTTTTATTCAGTAGATAAAAATCATCATCTCCATCGAAGATGGATCAACCCTTTCCCTCAACTCCTAGCTTCTCATAATCTGAAAACGAATTTGGATGTTATCAATTCAATTCAGGACATCTCCAGGAAGCTAAAAGTTTGTTAAAATAAAGTTAAAGTTATCTCACGAGACCCTTCCCGATTCTGGAATCCGGAGAAATAACGTCCTTATTCCTTTCCGAAAGGCTGGCCACGTCGTCCCAACACCGTTCCTGGTTCTCGTGAATTGACTTCTAACGATTGTAACTGCACAATCGTTTCAACTCGGAATGGTCCTCCAACAATAATTTCAACCGCTGTTCCAATTTGTGTTGTTTGCCTCGTTTATTTCAACGAAAATCGTTGTTCTCTCTGAGAAACTTGCTGTTGTTGTGTTTCGCCGTTTCAGTTGGTGCGAAATGTCAAGGTCGCGACTTGTCATTATTTCGAAACGAATTTTAAAAAATTAGCGTTTTTGTCAAATTTAACCCCTCCCGATTCGTCTAATTGTTCAATTAGCGTCACTAATCCATAAAAACTATCAATTCTCTCGGTCAGATGTTCCGATAAAAATTCGAAAACGAAATTGCTTTTTGTCCATTCTGGTCGAATGTCACAGACAAGATAGTGTTTGAAACTCTTTACAAGATCAATAAGGGGAAGAAATTATTAGAGGTGGCGGAATCAGAACCGAGAAATAATACAACAAGAAAACCAAAAAACATGCTTGCCATCTCTCGAAACTTCCTTTGCTCGTGAACTGAGATCCAAAGTGGTGTATAAGCTTACATGTAGTCGATGTAACTCCACCTATATCCAATGGTATAGAACCAAATTGTATGTGATTTATTGTAAATAACATTTGTAAATTGATGTTTTATCGTCATTTAGATTAGTTTATTGTAAAAATCCTGACGATGCACATTGTTGCGAAAACGTTTGAAATTTACTTTTTAGCAAAAATTTCTTCCACCTATATCGGCCAGACAGTCCGACATTTGGCCACAGGGTCGACGAACACCGCAAAGAGGACTCACCTAAAGGTTATTTTTTGTTAGAATGCAATGAGGTAGTCGGTTCTGCTGAGCTGAAGCCAGAGATTATAGACCAAACAGCCAAACCTCAGCAGACACTCACATTAGAAGCTTTGCATATTTGGAGGGAAAGACCGAAAATCAACAGGCGATGAATTCAGGAGACGGGAATTAACACTTAAGTTATAGTCAATGTAAACATGGCTAAATTTCAAAAAACTGACATGTCAGAATCGAAAATATTCCCAAATCGGAATTTTAGAGTAATGAAAGACCAAAAAACTGAAAAATCTCAAACATTTACAGGAAAATGTTATAAATGATTGCGTAATTTATTATGTAATTACAGTTGTTTAATTTTGATAGGTCAAAAAGTTTTGGAGAATTGTTACATATGTTTGCCATTTTTTCAGATCATTGATCGTTATGTAAATATTGTATAAAATTAAATCCTGATGATGCACAAAAATGCGCGAAAACGTTAACATTTATGAAAATTATTATAAAAACGTTAACAAGTAAAATTGAAGAAATTTTTGCTAAAAAGTAAATTTCAAACGTTTTCGCAACTATGTGCATCGTCAGGATTTTTACAATAAACTACTCTAAATGACGATAAAACATCAATTTACAAATGTTATTTACAATAAATCACATACAATTTGGTTCTAAACCATCATGATAAAAAATTAGCCAATCACAGTTGACCTCTAAATTACTATTAAGATTAAAATACTTTTAACCTCTAAAATTAATTAAACATTTTAAAATTAATTTGTCTGGAAGTTTCTGAGTCATAATTTCGATTTAGACATGTACGTTTTGAATAAAAAACCAAAAATATTTTGGGACTAAATTTTCAGTGTTAACTCCCTGCTCCTAAACTCATCGCGCGTGTTCAAGCAAATATTTTTGGTTTTTTATTCAAAACGTACATGTCTAAATCGAAATTATGACTCAGAAATATCCAGACAAATTAATTTTAAAATGTTTAATTAATTTTAGAGGTTAAAAGTATTTTAATCTTAATAGTAATTTAGAGGTCAACTGTGATTGGCTAATTTTTTATCATGATGGTTTAGAACCAAATTGTATGTGATTTATTGTAAATAACATTTGTAAATTGATGTTTTATCGTCATTTAGAGTAGTTTATTGTAAAAATCCTGACGATGCACATAGTTGCGAAAACGTTTGAAATTTACTTTTTAGCAAAAATTTCTTCAATTTTACTTGTAAATTCGTGATAAACCAAAAAGCGAAGAGCTTGAAATTCCAACTGTTTTCCCATTAAAGGGCCAGTATAAAAATTTTTAATGATTTTCATCAATGTAATGAGAATTTTTATAGTGTTTTTTTTATCGATACGTAAAAAATGGCCGATTTTTATTTGAGTTACCGAAATGTTTCATATTGTAGCAGCTAGCTCCCTGTTCCACAGCATCAACACCCTTAACACAGGGGAAAAAAAGCAATACGAGAGCCTTGTTACAGCAATTCCTGGCCTATCCCTTAATAACAACTTGCTGAACCAAGGAAAGAACCTCCGACGACTACTCGAAGACAGTCCACTGAAGGAGAAAAAAGTGGTTGTGTGGCACGACGTGGTGAACAACACCATTAGCAGCCACAGAACAAACAACTATCGCCCAGCTGGTGTCGAGGAGCTGACAAACTATTTGAAGACGAAGAAGCAGCAGATATTGGCGATCGTTTATTGCAGAAGGGAAGGAACGCCCGACTTGTTTAGTCAACTTCTCGGCACAGGGGTGCTCATTATTCCAGCTACAAAACGACTACTCTCCAAGAGCAAGCAAAACAACCCGGAGCAGCTCAAGGAATATTTGAAGCTGCACCAGAGTGCTGATTTGGAGCTGAAATCTCTGCGATTGGTAGTGGCACACAAAGAAAGGCTGTCAGAGCTGATTGGCAATATCAGGGGCAAACAACAGAGACCGTCACAGACAAGGAGGAAGGCGAAAGCAAGACGTGAGCAGAAGCTGAGGGCAGAGGAAGTGTCTGCGCTTCAAAGACAGGGGTGAGAAGAGTGTGATTTGTTTTGCTTTGTGCCTTGTGAGTTTCATTACTCGTGGCCTGCAAAACAATGACCACAGTACTTTTGCCTGCTGTTTGGCTCAGACAAATTTTGAAAAGGAAACTAACTTGGAAAATTGTGTTAGACTATTTAAAATTCTTTAAAAAAGTTCAAGTATCTGTACATAGACTGAAGTTTCTGAGAAAATGTCTGAAAAACGATCTAATACCGGACTTTTTGAAGTTTAGGGTCCCCGAGAACGGGGTTTTTTCGGACCAAGCTGTGCATAATTTTCAATTGAAACTACTAAGGACTGAAACTTCTAGGGCAAATGAGGATAGGAAAAGGTACGAGGAGATGCTAAGGAAAGCGAGATCACTGGTGCAAAAAGAAATTGACAAACAGTGGTGGGCATCCATTTTCCGATTCGTGAGGCGGCAAGTTGAGGCAAGCTTAAAGACAACATCAGAAAACCATAGAAAAAAGTTAGAAAAACTGTCCGAGAGACAAGATAAACCTCTTGGGGGGAGAAATGAGCGATCAGTTAGGGTACTTGATAATATTGAACTGCCTGAATGGGTATATGAAGTGCTATCAATGGGCCCCAAGCATCCAATTAGAGACAAATTTAACGAAACACATTTTTTGGCGGATATCGACATTTTCCTCTCACAATTGAAAAATCAAAAAACATCTGGTGAAACGTTATGTGAAATAGAAGCCGCGGCAAAGGCATATGCAAAAAACGTACGGCAAACCCCAAGAGACAAAGCCGTTGAAAAAACGAGGAAATATCTCAAAGATAATGGGTTGCTGGCTGTGCCTTTTGATAAGGGGGTTGGTTTTTGCATAATGAGGAAACAAACATATGAATCAAAGCTGGAATCCTTGTTGCAATCTGCTCAGTTTGTGAAAAAAGATGCAACCACTGATGAGGTGATACTGAAAATTGAGAAAGAACTTAACAAAGAGTTACTAGCCATGAACAAAAGAGACGAGATAAGTGATCAGTTATATTCTAAGATACGATCAACAGGGGGGCAACCCGCCCGTTTGTACGGTTTAGCTAAGGTACACAAGGATGAGACACCCCTACGACCTGTACTATCACTTCCCGGCAGCTCGTATGAGAATCTTAACAAAATGCTTGCGAAGTTTTTTGACAACATCGATGGAGCAAATATAGAAACCAATACTAAAGAGGCTAGAGAAAAAATAGAAAACATTGCTCTAGATCCGGATGAAACCATAATATCTCTTGATGTGAAAAGTTTGTACACCAACGTTCCCCTGAAGGAGGCAATTGAAATTGCTTTACAGAAGCTGTACAGCCAGGAGTCTCCTCCTGAAATTCAAAGAGCAACCATGAAAAGGCTTTTGAATATGGCGGTCAGCAAAGTATATTTCAAGTGTAATGATTCATGGTATGTACAAGTTGATGGTTTAGCAATGGGAGCGTCCCTCGCTGTAATTCTGGCAAACTTATGGCTGAAAGAATACGAATTTGCTCTACGACAACAAATACCGGTGGGAACGGGGGTACAGCAAATTAATGACAAAAACGGCTTGTGCCCATGTTGCAGCAGGAAAGTCACATATAGATCAAAGGGGGTTGAATGCGAGAGTTGCCGAAACTGGTATCATCTAAAATGCGGAAAAATATCCGATGACGTATACGCATCAATAACCGAGATAGTCTGGTACTGTGAAAGCTGCTGCCGAGCTAAGAACAAGGAGAAGGATACTCCCCAGGTGAAATTGTTCCTCAGGTATGTGGATGACATTGTTAGAACAGTCAGAGGGGAGCCGAGTTGTCTTCTCGATGCCGCCAATTCTCTTCATCCAAATTTGCAGTTCACTCTAGAGAAAACTAATTCGGAGGGGAATTTGCCGTTCCTGGATTTGAACATAAATATATCGCAGGATAGGCGTGTAACTTGCAGTTGGTATCAAAAACCAACAGATACAGGGACTATACTGAACTATAGAAGCTGCGCCCCAACTCAGTATAAGCGTAGTGTTATCCAAGGCACTGTACACAGGGTTTTTAGGAGTACATCTAGCTGGGAGCAATTTGATAAGGCTATGGAAACTAATAGGGCGCAATGGCTGACAAATCAGTACCCTGAAAATTGGTCCGCAAAGGTGGCTTCAGACGCCTTGTGCAAGATCATCGAGGGTAAAGGCAAGCCCCTGGATAGTGACAGGGGTTTGTCAGTTCAATCACCAAAGGATGAAAAGCCCCCAATGCTGATGGTGCAATATAGAGGTAACCAGAGCCAATATTTTGCTAACAGGTTACGAAAATTAACGAACGTTCAAGTGGTTTTCACCACAAGAAAACTACAATCATGTTTACCATCACTGAAGTCAGCATTTTCTAATGACCTCAAGTCAAGAGTGGTTTATAAACTGTCATGTAGTGGATGCACTTCCACCTATGTCGGACAAACTGTTCGACATTTGACCACTAGAATTGAGGAACATAGGAAAGCAGACTCACCGGTAGGCCTCCACCTTCAGCAATGCCAACTTGAGGGAAATAGCGCAGATCTTAGTTGGGAAATTATAGATAGGTCAAACAACCAAACAAAATTGCTAACACTAGAGGCAATACATATCAGGAAAGAGAAACCGGGCTTGAACACGCGCGATGAGTTTAGGAGCAGGGAGTTAACACTGAAAATTTAGTCCCAAAATATTTTTGGTTTTTTATTCAAAACGTACATGTCTAAATCGAAATTATGACTCAGAAACTTCCAGACAAATTAATTTTAAAATGTTTAATTAATTTTAGAGGTTAAAAGTATTTTAATCTTAATAGTAATTTAGAGGTCAACTGTGATTGGCTAATTTTTTATCATGATGGTTTAGAACCAAATTGTATGTGATTTATTGTAAATAACATTTGTAAATTGATGTTTTATCGTCATTTAGAGTAGTTTATTGTAAAAATCCTGACGATGCACATAGTTGCGAAAACGTTTGAAATTTACTTTTTAGCAAAAATTTCTTCAAAAACGTTAACATTTATTTTGAAATTCTTATAAAAGATTGTTCGTGTGTGTGTTATGAGGGGTTGATTAGTTTTTTTCTGTTGTTTTTTCAAGTTTCTTCTTGGTTTATAGGTTTCTGCTTTCTGATTTTCTGCGTTCTTACCGATTGTTAAATTTTCTTGCTTTTTATTTATTCTGTCGAGTTGGAGTTAGATATAGTTTTTTTCGACCTTTTTGAATTTTTTCGACGTAGCGGCTTTCTTGTAAAATATGTAAGTGGTGCGAAGCTCGGCTTTGCCTCTGTATTCGATGCTTGTTGTCTAGCTGCTGCTGATTGGACACTTCTTTAGCATAGCAAATTCATACAAATTTTGAGAATTATTCAGCGATGGCAATTTTCACAAATAGTATTGAGAAAAAACCAAGCCATATAATTGTCGCGAGAGTTATTTATCCTGGGAGTCAAATAGTGCAATTTGGCTGGGTTCTTACTTCAATGTCATGATTGTATTAAAAACAATAGGCTGTGTTTTTGGAATTTTTTTTGAAATAATTAATTTCTGATGCATTCATAAAATTATTTAATGATTAATTTAGCAAATTCTACAAAATCAATTTCACCGTCTCCGTTTTTGTCTGCTATCAGTAGAAAATGAGCTGTCTCTTCATCTGACATAGGCCGTCCAATTTTGTCCATAACTATCCTAAAACAGTTAACCTGAAATTTAAAACTTGAAAGAAAAGTATTAACTCAAAACTTTATCACCAGCATACATGCAGATAGTTACCTGAGTTCTTCTGGCGACAGGTAACCACTTTGATCGGTGTCCATAACCTCGAAGGCAACCTTGAGATCATTGAGAAGGCTCTGGAATTCTGATTCGTGATTAATGTACAACTCAACGAATTCCATGAAATCGAGAACTGCGTCACCTGAACAGAGGGGGACTTAAGAAAACAGTTATGAAATTTTGAGTTCTAAAGACACTGTTCTATCCCTTTGAATCCGCCAATGTAAAGACTAACGACAAACAAAATGAGAAGGAAGACTCTCATGAAAAGAAGGCTCTCATTAATTTTGTTAGTAATGAGTGAAGCTTACCACTAATTTACGTCAGTTTTTTGTTTTTAATTTCGAAGTAATTGAAAGACAATAAATTTGATGGAATTATCTCAAATCTTTCCAAACTATTTTTTCGGGGCTTATTTTTATCCCTAATATATTTAAATGCGGTCTTCACTATCTCGCCATCTTTAAGCTTTTTCAACGTATAATTTTTGCATATTAAACGAAAGAGTTTTTGCAAATTTCAGCTATATCGCATATTGCCATGGTTAATATATATTTTTTCGATTTTCCATTTTCAATTCAGTGTTCATTTACCGAGTTCAAATTAGCAACCCAATAGTGGGATGCTGTCTGGGCTGTCAATTATGAATGCCTAAATCTTCTTAGCTTACGAGATACGACGAATTTCTGTGATTTTTCAGAAAACTCTAATGAAAAAAAATTCACAAAATTTGAAATTAGTAACCCTGTAGTGGGGCGCTGTCAGAGTACTCTCAAGGATTGCGAAATTGCCTCCAAATATGACTGTTCAAATCCTTGCAGTTTTCGAGATATGACGTGTTTATGATTTGTTTCAATGTTTCAGAAAACTTATCTTTTAAAAAATCAAGATTTGAAATTCCCACCCTTGTAGTTGGGTTCTGAGAGGGTACTATCACCAGTTCTAAATTGCAAATTTTGCGTGCAACTGCAACTGCTCAAATGCTGTTAGTTTCCGAGGTGTGACGTTTATTAGGTCTTTTTTAAAATGTTCAAAAAAATTAGATATAAAAAATTTCAAAAAATTTGTTGTTTTCATCTTCATAGTGAAGCTCTGTCAGGGTACTACCAGGGGTTGCGAATTGTTCCTCCAAAATTGACTGCTTACAACCCTTGTAGTTTTTGATATATGACGTGTTTCATAATTTCTTTTAATTTTTTAGATAAGTTTCAAAAGGTTTGAAATTCCCATCCTTTCAGTTGGGTTCTGTGAGGGTACTCTCAGGAGTTCTAAGTTGCAATTTTTGCGTCCAATTGCGACTGCTCAAAAGCTTTTAGTTTCCAAGATGTGACGTTTAGGTCATTTTTTTAAACGTTCAAAGAACTTAGATATAAAAAATTCCACAAGTTTGAGGCTCTGTAAAGGAACTCCCAGGGGTTGCGAATTTCGCCTCCAAATGTGACTGCTCAATTTTTTTTTTCAAAATTTAATTTTTTTTCAAAGTTTGAAGTTCCTAACCCTGTAGTTGGGGGCTGTTATAGTACTCTCAGGGGTTGCGAGTCATATCTCGAAGTATTTCTTCTCAAATTTTTGTAATTTTTGAGAAATGGCGTTCTTATGGTTTTTTTCAAAAAAATTTAAAAAACTTAATTTTGAAATTTCCAACGCTGTAGTTGGGTACTGTGAGATTACTCTCAAGAGCTGCAAATCTTGCGTCCAAATGCGACTGCTCAATTGCTTTCAGTTTCCGAGATGTGACATTTTTTATATAAGTTAAAAAAAATTTCAAAGAACAAAAAAATTCACTAAGTTTTATGGTTTTTCAAAATTTGAATAAAGAAAGCTTGAATAAAAAAACTAACAAAATTTGAAATTACCAACCCTCTAATTGGGTGCTTTCAAGGTACACCCAAAGGATGCAGATCGTATTTCCAATATATGCGGTTTTTTCATGAGTTGTCAAAATTAGAAATCACCAAAGGTGCGCTACGCGCTAGTTATCTTACATGCTGAAAATACAAGATGAGAAATTGATGCAAAGGACCAAATTGACGCCCCCTAAAGCGTTCTAGGAGAGAGAATGTTAACTTTTGTTTTATTTGAAATTTTTAGTCAATCAAAATCGAGTAGTTGATACGCAGCGCTAAGCAGTTTTGAGTGGAGTGGAAAATCTAAGAAGGTAGATGAGATTTTAAGTTGATCTGATGCAAATAAATTAACCATTTTTGTCGCAGTTTTGTAGCATGCGCTGAATGAAATTGCGACTCCACGCCTTGCCGAGACAGTTGCTGACGAGTGCCATCTCGGGTCTACTGATGTAGCCTGTCTCGGTATGGTCAAATATTTTGAAGCACTCACACATCTCTATCATCTTGTCTTTCCCTGAAGCCAAAAAACTTATTAAATATAATAAAGTTATCAAAGATAGCAATTTAGTTTTGCATGTCATGATTACAAACCCAAGATGGCAAGCGTACTGCCATGCCAATTGGTCAATTCCCTTTTTTCAACTAAAGTAGCTCATTTCACTATCTTAAACCAATAAAAATGATTAATGACTTCAAATTCCAAAAGTCATAGAAAGCTGTTTTTTTGAAATTTTTGCATTTTCTGCTGTCAGCATATCTGATGCTCTCCCTCATACATCTTTGTAGAATTTAATGTCTGCTGATTGCCGAATTTATGTAGAACTGTTAAAACAATGTGTCTAATTACCCTGGCAATTGATTACAAGATTTTAGATCCGGGTAATATTTTTTTTCACGTGAAAATCGTTAGTTACAGAATTTGCGCGCTTCAAAGAGAGGTTACGCGCTTCAAAACCTACTTCATAATAAAATCAATGCTTAAAACGACTATGCTTGTACAATGCTTAGAACGAGAAAGGCCTGAGGGGAACAAACTTCATAACTCCAAACTTTTCATAACATCATTTTTTCGGCTGAACAGGCGACTACCAAAAGATAGTCGGCATAGTTACGCTTGCTAAATGTTGTTGCAATCATAATTTATCGCTTGCTGTGTCTTTCTCGAAATGTTTTTTTTTGTCAAGGAACATTGTGAAGGTATTCATTTAGGCTGTGCGTTTTTTCTGGAATAAGTTTAAAAATTCTCGCTCCAAGTTACTTTTTCGCGGTTTGTTATTTGATTTTTTCTATTCCGACCAGTGAAAGTGGCGATGAACTTTATATTCTGGAGCTCAATTTTTTCCACGCAATTCTGGCATCACTATAAATCATCCGAATAAGTTGAGTGATTAGACGGAACAGCCTGGCAGGTTTCGACGCCCTGAACCCAAAAACCCGGGCTTCGCGAGCAATCGGCGCTCCCTGTTGTCGGGAGGTTGAGGTTGTGCCATTTGCAGACATCTGATGCTATCTGTCGCGTCCACTATTTGAAAGCGTCACATCTGGACCCAAGTTGAGTGATATCATTATCCAGAGCAGTCTTGCGCCGATCGACAAAAGCAAAAGTTTTTACATTCACTCAACTTTAAGAGAGGAAATCAAGGAATTTCTTTTATTTAACCTAAGTGCACTCAGTAGAAAACTAATAAAAACAAATGGACTAAATAACCACACACAAAAAGCAACTCAATTTGAAAAAAGCAAAAAAATATATATTTTTTGTTTCTTTCAATAAAACTGGTCGTTAAATTTTGTGCTGCCCAGTAACTTGCAATTATAATTCAATTGATATTCATTTGGTTTTCAATTGATATTCGTTTGCTAAATGGAAGGTACATTAGCTTTTCAACTTACGTTAATTTTATCAAGAAAGTTCATTCATCAAAGATTCTTGAACTTCAATGATCTTTAAGGTGATATTTTTTTCATTGAAACCCAATGGCCGGGATTTGTTTTGATTAATTTTATCATTTTTCTTTGAGTCCTCCATTGACACTTTTTCAGCAGTCGGTTGGCTATGTTTACGAAATAGAGCTTCATTCGAGTTAATGGTTTGAAAGTTTCGGCAGATGTTTTTTTCAACATCTCATCTCTTTTCGGCTAGCTTGTAACGCTTTGTTTTTTTTTGTATCTCAAGAAGTACAAACCTCCGGTTCATCTCTGTGTAATTGTATTATTTCGTATTATAGCGTGTACTATTGTTATTTCGTAACCTAATTTGGTTGTTGTGTTTTTAATGTTCTTACTTCTATACACAAGCGTCAGCTTGGTGTATTGTTACGAACCTTCTTTTTTCTAAACTAACTCGCAAATAAAAAGGTCCATTAAAAGTGTTCACTTATCTAGATTTTTCACTGTAGCATTGGAAATAGCATCTGCTCTGTTTTTTATGACTAGTAGTTGGCTATTACGTATCAAGCTTCCGTGGCTGACTGGTTAGGTGTGAGACTCTTAATCTCTAAGTCGCAGGTTAGTATCTCAGACGTAGTCTAACTTTTGCTAATTCGGGGCTCATTTCTACTTTTTCTTTTTGCTTTTTATAGAGCTGCTTTTTGTCGTGTTCTCGATAGTGTTTGCGTATCTTCGCTTTGTGTGAAATTTTGCCGAAAGACGGATTACCTGATGTGCAAAACTTTGATTTTTCATATTGAAATTTTTTTTCAATATTTTTCTTGGATTTGTTTTCGGTTTCTACTAAATAATTGTACCTGTAACAACAGAACAGAATTATTGGGCATTTTTTTTTCTATTTAGTTTATAAGATATGTCATTTCTGCTTTTTAAATGCTTTTCTGTGAAACGTGTTGCAGTTTTGGGCTTTTGCATTTGATTACATCGTATCGACTGGCTTCTTTTAAACAGGGTTTGTTGGTATGAGCGGTTTTGTGATATTAAATTATAAGAAACATTCATACGAAAGTAAACTTTTTCTGATAATGAATATAGATTTTTAAAATCGATTTTTTTTAACGCTGTGTATATTAGGAAGCTAGTTAACAACCTCCGATATTTTCACGTTTGAATTCATTTCATTTTACCTTATATTTTATTTTGATTGGAGTTTGGTTTGCAAAGATATGCGAAATTTTCCATTGCCTTTGTAAAAATTTATTCCAGTAGGTTTTTTACGGTCGAATGACAGAAGGACCAAATGCGCTTAAGATCTCAACGAATCGACGCCTTTTAAAATTTCCACAATTGACTGTTTTCCTGGCTTAATTTTTTCCAATTGTTGACAACAGAATTGTGATTGGCGCACTAAAGAATTTAGCCTTTCGTTCCTTCTGTGATGAAGGGTTCACCGTCTGTATCGACTGCAGTTTCTCAAAAATCTTGACACCCACAATCTTCATATGTTTTTTCCTATTGTAGACCTATTTGTCTATGATTATTGAAGAGAACTGACCGTAATCAGATATATATCTCTGGCAGTTTTTAACGGGAACTCCCCAGTCGCTGAGATCCTTGGACACTGCCTCCCACTTTCGAGCGCGGATCTCCTTCAATTTGTTCGCGGCTTTCGCAGAAGTCCTATTTTCTTTGTCCATTTTGCTACAATAATATATAAATATAAAATAAAAAAATAGGTGTAAAGAAAGTAATGTTACTAACATAGTCCCATATTGGAGGAGCATCGATGAGCATCCCATATTGGGGGATCATCATTTTTGAAAATAGAATTATCGTTTTAGAAAAAAAGTGGATTTCATAAGTAAGTTCTCATTTTCAAATTTGGCTTTAATTCCCTCTTGTTACAAATTTTTAATTAGTTAATAGATACTTTTCTTACCTTCTTTCTGTTGGCTTAGTTTCCCCTCTTGCTACGTTGAACATCGAATCGTTTGAGTATTCTACAGTGCAGGATCAAATATGGTTTTTTTTCTCAAGAGGCGTTTGTTAATGTAATGGTAAGTAGCAGGAACTGCCGGTGAAATGGCTACCTACAGTGAAAGAGTCCTCAAAAATGCAGACGTCTGTTGGCCGAGGGATTTGAATGTATTTTTGAACTAATTCGATTGGAAGTATTTAGCTATGTTTTGTATTTGAGGCTAATCCGATTGTACATATCATCTGGCGTATTGATAAATGAATAGGCGCTTGAATTTGACTGGTACTCGGTTCTCCATCCAAGAAGCAGATGTTTGGTTGAAAGGAACATGATCCGTCAAAGTCTTTTTGTTCTTCACGAGAGCTTACCTCTCATCCTTATTTTTAGCTTCCTCTGAACTTAAAGCTAATTATTGCTTGTTCACCAGTAAAGTGGTTCTCTGATTTTTTATGTGAGACTCAAAGTTTAAGTTCGAATAATTCAAATCAAACAAGGTTTTTTGTTCCGACCTTTCAAACGAGTTGGAAGGAACTAAATTAAAGTCTTTTTGTTTCCCGCTTAATTTTAGATGATTTTTTTTACTTTAAAATATAAGGAAGGCTCATTAATGTTTTGAATTGCTAGCGCAGATTTTTTCCTTCTTTTCAGATCTCGTTACATTTCAGACCAAATTGAAAGCTTGCGCGCTGTTTTGGTTTCTAGCAGGTTTCGTCCATTTGCAAAAATTTACTTCCCGTTGAACTGTCGGTGGGTACGGGTTGGCGTTATCTGCCAGTAACCGCCATTCGTTTTCAATAAAAGCTCTTGTTCCGGAACTGGCAAGCGTGCAACGCGTATCAGCCCGATTGTATGAGTACATTCAACCTTCCTAATTAATGGAGTAACAAATGCAAGTTTAATCAATCAATGGGACAGCTGATGGTTTAATAATTTATGAAATAATAGGGCAAAATTTGTCGGGTGAAATCTGTTTGCATCATGCATTTAAAGGTCGTATACTAATACTAAAACCAGTAGATTTCACGTTCCAATTTGAAAAGAAATGTTTTTTGAAGTCTGATTTTCGATATTTTTTCTTGAAATAATTGCGAGGCAACTAGTTACTTTCTGTCAGGCTTGTTTCTGCGATTTCAGATGTTTTTGAGAAACTTGAAATTACTAAACAACCGGGGCGAATGTTGATTTATTTATTGTTTTTGTATCTAATGAGTTCTAAGAAAGTCATCATGTAAAACTGTCAAGTTTGAGCGAGCATTTCGAAGCAAACACTAGTTCTTAGGGCGTCAGAGAAAGTGTTTCAAATTTGCAATAATTTCGCATTTTTTTGTGAACTTAAGCTTTATTCTGCGTAGAAGCTTTTTTTTTATGCATAAAATGTGCGACTTGTGTCTGCCGTTTGTGCGTGTGGATTGAAGGCATTTTACAAACGTATGCTTGCCAGTTCGCTTCTTGGAAGCGCCTTCTCTGGAACCTAAGTTCGTATGTGCGCGTGGTTCATTTCAACTTGACTCGCTTGGCCCACTTCGGTGACAAATTAACGGTACTTGTGAAAGAATATTTATGTTGACTTCAAGCGTTATCATATTGAAGCAGGTGTATGCTACTCTCGAGGCTAAGGTAGGATGGCAGCGGTATGAGTACGGATAGTGCCATCAGCCGCCGCTCTTCCTCGCTGACTCAATTAAAATCGATGCTGGCTTACACACTTATGAAGTGCTTAATCCCAAGCTGCCATCAAAGCCATGCAACTTATTTTCGCGCATTTTCCAGTTTTTTCTATCTGCTGTTATGCTTAGACGCAATACCATGTGTTCTGGAAATTTTTCTGGGCTGCTGTTAAGATCTTCTGCAAGCATGTGCATTGCAACCGAAGTACGGTATCCACGAAATAGCGAGGTTCCGTATTAAACACACTAACCACGACCGCCATTTTGATTCAATTTTTTACCCAATTCGTTGATGATTCTCATTCTAATCTTCGTTAGCTCGTGCAATAATCGGAATTATCTATGCCTCATACCATGATCGTGTAGGCTGAAAATAACTTATATGATTGTGGTACGTCTTGGTTATTTGGTACAGCTTTGAGTTTTTTTTGACTGACTAAAAGGCGGTGAATTTTTTGAGTTCCGACCCAGACAAAAAATCGACATCTGCTAAAATTAATAAAAATCGCTCAATTCCACGCGGAATTGGAATTTCTATGAATTGTGGAAGTGTTGTGGAAGAAGACAATTTGTAGAAAATGTATCTAAATTAAATTGCTGTATTTTTCCATTATGTATTGTATATTTATCAATTAGTTTGCTCTATGATACAAAATTAAAAGATAAAACTCAGACATTTGCTTGAGTGAAACTTGGAACAGAACTATATCAGAACAAGTATTTAGGTATAAAATCATCAACAAGTTTCTTCATTGGAATTTTGTTTGGTGTGATTATTTCGGGGAGCTCATGTGAATAATTTCCACATCATTGAAGGTAGTTGCATACAACCGGAAGTCTTAGTCGGCAAATTACTGTGTCGACTACAAGTCGCTCCTGTTAGAGTCACATTGACATTGGTGCTGCCTTCGGGAAGCATCAAAAATGGATCGATTTCGCTGTGTCGTTCAACATCCGTTAGTGCTTCCGCCAGGCAAAACTGCATTCCGGAAAACTCAGTGAAAACTTTAACGAAAGTATCGTCTGGTAATTGTCCGAATCTGCCAGCTCCGATGACAATCATGTTGTCGTGTTTGCCCTTAGACTGCGACATTTTTGTGATGAGAGATTCTGTGTTCGTGGAATCGACGATGAGGATTACCCTGTTCGCTTTGCAGTTGGCGGTGTCTTTGAGTAGGTGGAATGGGGAGTAGCGCTCGTTGTTGTTCACGACTCCGTCCTGGTTGAGATCCCAAAGTAGAAGGGACCCATCGTCGGCTGTCACTCCTGAGAGGTATATGACAACAGTATCTGCGCAGAACTCCCGATTGCAGACCTTTCGGATGCTACTTCGCATCTCGGCTCTGTCTCGGGCACCCCAGACGACCTCCGGTTCCTGGTTCTTAGCTCGTCGGTAACTCGTAGCGTTATTCACCAGGAGCCTTAGACTGTCAACGTGAAATCCTTGCTTAGTGAGCTGTTTGTACATTGCCAGAGCTCCAGTTTCGAGTTGTTTCCGTCCGTTTATCTCGTTCCAGCCGCCCGAAATTATGAACCCGTAGTCGCATATGATGTCATTCTGGCAAAGGTTAGTTTTCCTGGATTTCAGACAGACTGGGTGATCGGGTTGTTGCACACAAAGAGGCTCTTTTTTGTTTAACTCGGTTGGTTTGGGACAGGTTGCCGTAACAAGAACATCTTCGTGACACTTGAATTGCTGAGACTTTTTATGGTCTCCGTTTTCGTAAACGAGAGGCAAGTATCTCAACTGACAGTAGAGGTTTAAGTCCTGTCCGCATTGTTTCTTCTGAGCGAGATACAGACAGAATTTGTTGTAGAACTGACCCGAACGTTGTTCACATTGATTAGAAGAGAATTTATCCAAGAAGAAAATGAAGACAACGTGCGGAATGCTAAGTTCGGGGAATGGATCAATTCCAAGAACCATTGAGTGTCTGGGATCTTGCTCGAACCCGTTGTCCGGGTACGCAACTGTGTAGTTTCCCAATTTGCCCTCGTTGCTGAGGTACAAGTTCATCTGAGTTCGATGTGTTGAGATCTTGATGCGGTCGCAGAGATCCTCATCGAAAATGTACAGTTGGCGGCATGTTAAGGCGTCCAACATCGAAAATGCCTGCAGAGCCCAAATTTCGACTGGAGTTGCATTCGGATCTCGTTTTGTAATTGCCGAGGATCTGTTGACCGGAATAAAGGAAGCAATGAAAGCAACTAGGAATGCTATTTTGAGAGACATTTTTTAAATCGAATAGTTTTTGCTTTCGAACACTCAATGTGTTTTGACTAAAACAAAAAGAAGAGTTGAATATTTTCTGAAGCAATAGAGAACTGAAGTTTGGATCGGAATCAGTGATTTATGATTGTTGTAATAATTGAAGAGGTTTGAAGAAGCGATTGGAATTGACAGTTTCTGATAAATCTGGAAAGTGCGATTTGAGCGTGTGAGGTTTGCCTGGATCACCAATTTTCCAGCTACTGGAGGATAAGTGTCGGATAGTTTAATCCGTAATTCTCGATAAGTCTCGGCTCTAATCCGACTGGACTAATTTGGACTCCGTGACTGACTAATGTCACCAAAAGTTAACTGGAGTCTTGATAAGTTAAGAAGAGCTATTTGTAAGCGAATATCTCTTGCCACGTTTAGCAAGAGTTGTTTTGATTGACGGGGCTGAGTTTATTAGTTGAAGTGTTGTAGGTATAGTTTTGGATATTATATGGAGATTATAAATTGACAGGAGTCGAATTTGTTGTGACCGCCGATTTTGGTGACCGTTTTACTTAGTGGTAAGTTTTGAGATCATAAAGTTGTAAAGGTTTCCGGACTTAACTTTCGGAAAATTCGGAGAAATAGTTGTGGTGTTCTTAAAATTCCTTCCAGCTTTGAATTTCAATCTCAAGTTTGGTTGTAAGATGGTTTGGATCTGTTTTTTTTTCAGTTGATGTAAAACAAGATACAAGGAATTGAGTTGAAAGCTAGCAACTGAATTGAGAGGATATATTTTCGAATTTGAGTAAAGAGAGAGAAGCAAGTAAAATAAGGGAGGGAGCGGAACAGAAAGAGGGGGGTGGTAGTGGTGGTATAATTGTAATTGCTATTGTAGTGGCGGTGCTGTTGGTGGCAGGAGGGACGGTTCATGTCACTGTCACTGATTAGGCGGCTCCTTTGAAGTTCCCTTTGGGAGCTGTCAATCAAACGAGCTGTCGTGCGTCTCTCCAAATATTGACGGGAACTGACTGTGCTTAGTGGTGCAGGCGGCAACATCAAAGAGCCGCCTCTCAATACATCACCCCATGCACGTCCAATGCAGTTGCTATAGACTCTAATGCACTAATTGATTTACCAATTCAACCCACCGACCAGCGCCCCGGGAGTAGCCTTTGATCTTTTGAAAAATACCGCCCACCCTTCACAAATCCAAGAAAAACCCTCCCGATTTCTCCGCCTCTACCCTCTAAAGGGGAAATGAAAAAGAAAGAGATATAAAAGCGGTGCGGAGATGAAAGGCTCTCTCAATTCCCATTGCCCATCGTTTTTGAACTGGTTGTTTTTTCGCTATCAGTTTAGTTGATCATCGACTATTATTCCGATGACAGTTAACAAGATCACGAGTAGATTGTATGTCGAAAAAATCTCAAAATGAATCGAACAGTTTTGACTACCGCTGAGCTGACAATATGTCACCGGTGTACCATTTTGCTTCTAAATTATGACTCAAATTCGATCAATCAATGTCAGTGGCGTTTTCATTTCAATGAAGTTTAATATCAATGAAAGTTTTACGGAATGTGACTTTTTAGACGCAATAAAAAGCACAGATTGTTCCGACCAATTTTGAAATGACTAGAAGTGTAATGAGATTTCGATATCTTGCCCTGATCGTTTCGTGCGGATCTTTGGAATGTGTGGGAAGGAGTTTTGATTTTGGATTCGTTTTCCCCTCGCAAACGCACGTAATAAAAGTATACATGTGGGGACAACAGGGGCGGATCTAGGATTTTCTCAAAGGCGAGGCGGATTTTCGAAAATTTTGTCGACCTTTTTATTAGGTCGATCAGATGATTTTCTGAGCTTTCCTAAATCACTTAAGACCCCACTTTGACCAAATTTTCTGCGCCGCAGGAATGTTTTTGAATAAAAAAGTCCAAAAAAGGCGTTTTTAGGAAATTTTTGGAAAATTTTGACCAAAAAATTGCGTGTTTTCGGCGCACGCTCCCCCCCCCCCCCCCCCCCAAAAAAAAATTAGAATATAATGGCGCCTTTAGAAAATTTTTAAGGTCCGTCACCAAATATGGAATATGAATATCTCAAAATAGTACAAAGGGGGGACTCTTTGGGTCGGCAGGGGGTCGAATTCCTGAGGAGATAGCGTCCGCCCCCCCCGCAACCCCCCCCCCCCCCCCCCCACATAAATCCGCTGGTGGGCGACAAGATCAATTGACTTATCATATTGAAGTACCTTCAGTGGTGGTTCGAGCTGCAACGAAAAATTTCCAAACTTTTTTTCAGTGTCGACAAAAATCTGTTTGTATGTTTTCCCGTTTAGATCTATTTGCATGTTTAGATCTATAAAATATTGGCTTTGTTCTTGTTCGGTATGGGAAGAAAAAGCATTTATACTAATAAGTAAGCTATCGGAGCAAGTGAACATCCCCCAAAGCCATGGGGGATGTTAATTTGGTTCTGATTGGAAATTTTGAGTCAATCAGATTCGAGCATTTAGGTCGGGGTATGGAAGGATGTTAATTTGATCCACGCTATCGTCTATTCCGTCGAAAAACAACGCCTAGATAATCCAGAAATTTTTTTCTGTCAAAATGTGTTAGTGGCCAGAAACTTCTGTGTTGCCAACACTGAATTTTTTCTGATTTTAATTTTTTATCTTAAATTCCAAATTCTTAAAAACGAAGAAAACTCCAGTAGTATCACGCTGTTCACAACATACCACAATATTTGCAATGTTTTTGAAATTAAACAATGTTTTCGAAAATGTTTCAAAAGATAAATTTGAAATTTGATTGACCATTTGTATCTGGAGATGATTATAATGATAATTGATGCAGTTTAATGCCAAAGCGTGCTATTCTCTTGCACATTTTAACAGCATGTGCCATGTCATATTTGAAATTTGATCACAAACTTAACCTGTAAAGTGATCGATAATTGCAGTTCACATGTGGAGTCGTAATTGAGCTTAAAATTTTTATTTTAACTGAAAACTGAAGATATTCGATACTCTCAAAAACTACTCAATTTTTTTCATTCGATAATAGTTTCGAAGCATAACAAGATGTGGGGGAGCAAAAACACAATTTTTGGGTCAAAATTGTCCAAAAAGTGCCTAAAACGTCTTTTTTTTGGCCTGTTTTGTTCGAAAATTTGCCTGCGCGCAAAAGTTGGCCAAAGCAAGGTATTTTTAGTGATTTGGGCGATAGCTTGGAAAATCAATTTGGTCGACCTAAAAAAGGTCGACAAATTTTTTGAAACCTCCCCTCGAGAAAATCCTAGATCCGCCCTTGATCCTTCTAAATAGTCCCACCATCGCTTTTTCTCAAGTAAGGTCGTTATTAGGTACAATATTCTTTCTCATTCGCTTCGTCTTTGATATAGTTCTCTTCATGGGTGGATTCTCAACTTGGTGTCATAGGGAAAAATGTAATTGTTCTGTTGTCAAGATCCAATGAAAAAGGTCTTGGCTTAAAGAAAAGCAACGATGTGTATGTTAAAAGAACTACTTAAGTTGAGAAAAACTTGATACTTACCATCGTATCTCATGCCTATTAAATAAACAAATTTGAGCTCCAGTTTTTAAGCTTCAATTTTTTTAAACCAATTTTATTATTTATCGGATTCAGTTAATGTCTAATAGGGAGCGTGGCACATTGTAAAGATTGCAATTTTTCGGGGGGGGGGGTTCTAAAATTTGTCCAAAAACTGGGGCGGGGGTTCCAAAAATTACCAAAAAATGGCATATTTTGACTATAAGCATTGTGTCTTTTCAGGTGTTGAGTTGTTGCATTGTTTTTGCGGGTGTGTTTTGGAGTGTGCAGTAATTTTATGTGGCAATGAAGTCGTGGAGTGGCGTGCAGTTGCTCTGCTTCTCCTGGGAAGATGTATGCCAGGCACTCTGGCTCAGGTCAGTCGTCGCATAAAAGAACCAAGACCTCCTCACATCGCGTCCGGTTTTTTTTTTTTTTATTTGCCCCCGGCCTGCTCAGTGCAGGACCAACCGTGGGGGAGGGGGAGATGTCATCCATTTTGCCGCAGCCGGTCCCACCTTGAGGAGGCTGATGACACTGGGACCCCTCCAGCCGTGACCGAAGCGGGATTCGAACGCATGATCCTCGTGTTAAGAGAGATGTGCCTAACCCACTTGACCACGACTGCTCATAGGATAATAGTCGAGGTCGCGTCCGGTTTCCTCCTATTGCATTGCGAGAACCCGCAATCCTATGAACGCCGTAGGGCAAATCCACAGACAGGGTTGACTTGTAGAAAGATTAAGGATGTAAAGAGACAGGAGAAGCTTGTTCAGACTTTGGCAAAAAAGTACGACAAATAATAATCTTTTGCCGCATAGTTGAAATCGTAATACGACAATTGGCAACAAAAGACAACTGTCAACATTTAAGGAAAGAGACAACTCATAAAAAATAAATAATTAAACTTATTTTTTACTACAATCGAGATAAGCGACAAACACTGATTCTCGGGCATTATATTGCTCGTGCCGAACTTAACCGCAGCGAAGCAAGCAGTCGCTACTTGGCAAGGCCGAGTTTTGCGAAAGGTCTTTTGATGTGATGTGTTGCGGTACCGGTTACCATGTTATCGCGCTTAAAAGATTATAAGAGTTTTCGACTTTCTTGAAAAAGACTTAAATTTGACATTTTGTATGAAATTTTTAAAATCTAAGGCAAAATTTCCGAACCACAAAAAAAACTACTGAGATTTGATGCGCACTTCCGCCAAGTCTTTGAAAATCAACTTTTGATTTTTGAACATACTCACCAACGAATAGTGTTTTTGGGAGCGTTTTCATACCCACTTCCAGCTTTCTTTGAAAAAAAAAATATGGAAAACTATTTCGGATCATTATCAAAAAATATGTCATAAAATGGTTTCCGTATCACACGAGTCATAGCTATACAGATGCTGCAACTTGCAAAAAAGGTCCAAAATGGTAGCGAGTAATTAGCAACAGATTTTGCTATGCTGCATGACTCGACCAGAAAATTCAGTAAAAGCCGTTTCTGTTCAGTGCTCTAAAACTGACTTCAGGTACAATATACGGCAAAACGATTTTTCTTCCGACCACTTCCGGAGTGGGAAGGAACTTTTGTCTAGACAGTTCAAAGACAAATAGGTTGTATATGCGGGCGAGGTAGCCGACTGTAACCAAACCGAAGTTGGGAAAGCATACAGTGGGTGCTTCTGAGAAGGAACTGTTCTGAGGGGTCGATGCTTGGAGGTGGTATACAATTGACTTTTGAGGGAGGGGTTTCTGCTAAGATCTTGGTTACGAGGTTTGTATGGTTTTGTTTGAAGGGATTTTTGCTGCTTAAAAACGAAAGTAGAAACTTCTTCTGAGTCGTTAAGATTTTGTGACGGGTTTTGGTCGGTTGAAAAGGCGTGTGTTGCCTTTAAAAGCAATTAAAATGGGTTGTCTAACTTGACGTGGTGGGGAATAAGAGTGATAAAATTGATGTGAGTGATGCAAACGGTATGTGGAGATTAAAAACCGAGAAGTTAGAGTCGTGGTTTGGGACTTCAGGATCTCGACTTCAGTGTGCAGGTGGGCAGTGGAGCTCATAAGAGTTGAGTCAATTATTACACGGAGGGGTCGATTTTGGGTGACCTGCATGTAATTAATCGACGTTTTACTGGCGGCATGCGCCCAGGTTGAGGAGGCTCGAGCTAAATAAGAGCGAATTAAGGCTTTGTAAGTTAAAGTTAGGGTTTCTTTAGACTGAACCGAAGAGGAACCTGCTAACGCTTTCATGACGTCTATTCTGTGACGAGCCTTGTCAGCAGGGCTCTTGCAGTGAGCTGCAAAGCATAGGGTCGGGTCAAAAGTAACCGATAAAGTTTTTGGATTTTTATTAAGAGTGAGAGGCTCTTTGTTCAAAAAGACATTTGGAAATTTGTTAAAATCTTTGTTGTAAGACAAAAGCAAGGTAACTGATCCTTTAGAGGACGCGAATGCTAGCTTACGAGAGGTGGAAAAACTTGAAAGGTGTTGCATATATAACTATTTAGTGAGCGCGTTTTTGTCTCAAAGTCGGGTCTTTCAGCAAAGGGGTGGAAATCATCTACGTATGAGCTGAGGCAATGATTGAGGCTAGGCTTCGTCCCTTTGTTTTGGACTACGTATCCTTATTCAACCCACTCTCTCTATCAGGGAAAATGGCAGATTATTCCTTTTTGTATTAGAAACATGGGGATTGCAATAATTGAGGTTACATAGTTTATGGGTAGATATTTGTTACAGGCTTGCAACAGTTAAAAAAATCTGTTTTCTTACAAAGCACGCTACGAATCCAACTTCCCTATTTGAGTTGGACTTTTTTGTGTTTAATTTCTCTGGTTCGCTTGATGGTGCTCATGGAGCTTAGCCACTGCTAAAGAACGAAGAGTTCATGAAGTTAGTTCAGACTCTTATAGATCGTGATGATTTTTTATTTTTTCTTTTCAGGAAAAATTTTCACTAGAATCATTTACCTTGGTTCGAATCAAATCAAAAGTCAGACGTTAGTTCGCGCATGTGGCGAAGAGGTAACACACCAGACCATAAAGACCAAGGTCAATGGTTCGAATCCGGCCAGCTTTTTTTGTTGACTCAGTTACCGAGGCACCAAATTTGCTAAAAATTTGGGAATTTTTACTCGAATTAAGAAATATTTCAGTGTATTCCGGTATTGGGCAAGTAAATGAAATCCAAGATGTTTTGCCTATTTTCTCGCTATTTTTTTGATTTTTTTTTCATGCTGTCCATTGAAAATTTTTGAAAATTGTGATTTTATTAATTCAAGGAGTGTACTGTGCAATAAGGGCTGTGCAATTAGTAACACCCATGCTTGAGACGACAAATCCCAGTTTTTTTTATTCAGTCGGGACCTGTTTTTTGTTGAAACTGAAAACTTCTCGAATATATAGGTTTCGTGTCTGCTAATTTTTGTCGGCAAACATGTTCGGTTTCTTTTTAGCCCTTTGAAAGCTCTTTCCAAGTTTCTAATGGTGTAATGAAAGTTTCTAATGGTGTAATGAAAGTTTCTAATGGTGTAATGAAAGTTTCTAATGGTGCTGGTTATTTTACTTCGGGATTTTTGTGTTTTTTTTGCAATTTTTTCAAAGTTTTTTTTGACAAAAAAAAATTTTCGTGTTGAAGATTTAAAAAAAAAATTTCATATTTGTTTTATTTGCTGGTAATAATAGTCATACATTTTTGTATCGCAGGTGATGCTATGCTACGCTTCGCCTCTGTGAAAAGTGCTGTTATAACTATGGAAGCCCATTCATACGTAGTAATGCTTGTATAAATGCCCTTAGATATGTGTGCGTTTTGTGAGTTCAATTCAAGTTAATTTGCGAAAGGGTGGCAAAATTCGCTACAATTAAAAATGCGTAAATGGCGCGAAAAAACGTGATTGATATCTGATTCTAAAATGGAATTAATTTTTTAAATTTCCCAAAGGAAAAAAACTTAATCTGAAACACCAGTTTTCTCAAAAGGGGTTAATTTTATCATGAAGTGTCAATCATAAATTGTTCTTGGCCTTAGGCCATATATTTGTTTCGCTGAATTTAGAAAATTGAGTTTATTAAAAAAAGTGTTTTTCGAAGTCTTTGCGTTCACTGACTTTTTTCAACTGTCTGTTGGCTATGTTTCTAAATTTTTCTTAAAAAAAACACTATAGATGGCGTAGAGTGGGTTTTTTTCGTTTTTGAATTTTTTATCAAATTTTTGTCAAAATTTAAAGTGAACTGTGAAAGCCTGGGAAGGCTATCTTTCTTCAGAGTTATCTGTGATATGTTTGCTTGTATTTGAAAATTGAGGCTTAGGCTGTGTCCTTAAACTGTGTATTTTCAAATTTGAGCTAATTTAGCTGCTTGAGTTTTCGGTTAGCAAGTGTTATCCAAGACTTTTTTGAATAAACATTTGTCCAAGAGATTACGGAATTATGTTCTTCAACTGTCGAATTTTTCGGAGACTTCAGTCTCAGACAATTTTTAGCATGTCTGCATTTTAGTATATGTGCTATTAGTAGTTTTGTTTTGTTAATTCTTAGTTGTTCGTTCAACTACATTTTGTGGAAAGTTCAATTTGTTTTTGCTTAAAAAGCGTAATCCGTTTATAATACATCGCTTTAGTCGTCAAATTTTGCGTGGTTAAATGTATTTGTCTAAGTGTGTGTGCTTTCTGTACGAAAAATAGCTTTGTTACCGCTTGGTAATTTTTTCAATTTTTATTTAATGCTGGAAAGAGTTTTTTTCCGCATATTCGAGACAAACCTTTGGTCGAAAATTCCGAAGAGTAATTTTTTTATATTATTATTTTGTTCAAACAATTTTTTTTTAGGATTTCGTTGCATTGCCTGTCGGCTAACTTACCATGCTGTTGTGATCCATTGCAAGTGGTGCGTAGTTAGGCATCGCTTTGCGTTAAAATGTTCTTGTAGTTTTTGACATGTAGTTTTTGAAAGGTTGTTTTTCAAAGGTGCGGTACATACTTTATCGAGGACTCAATTGGAAAGTTGCACTGTTTAAAGACTGCTTTAAAATAATTAAAGCATCTTAATTTTGTAACTGCTATTTTGAAATTGGGAATATTTGGTACTTATTCTAAAGCCAGCTTGTTTGCTTTGCTCTTTCAGAAAATAATCGGATGTTGTTTCCAGATAACAACTTTGCAGGCACCTGAAAAGCACTAATACGCTTTCACTAAATGGTTGTAAAACTAAAAGTAGCCGGTGGCTGTGCATAGAGCGCAAAAAGTTCTGGCCGCGGTAAAAAAATGAAATAATTCTTCAAAAAACAGCTGAATGAGTAAAGTTGTTCCAAAAATAGGGTCTTACTGTTAAGGTAAAAGTCAGGTTGAAAAAGGTCTTCAGACCAGTTTCTCTCGACACCAAATGAGGTTTTTTGAAATGAATTTTTGGCATCGGAATAATGATTTAAATGGTATAATACAATGAGGCTTGAAACCCATCAAGTGTTTAGTTAGTGTTTCAAGTGTTTGATAATTTTTTCAGTTTTTATTCAATACTGGAAAGTGTTTTTCTCCGCATATTCGAGACAAACCTTTGGTCGAAAATTCCGAAGAATAACTTTTTTTATATTATAATTTTTGTTCAAACAATTTTTTACCTTTAGTATTTCGTTGCATTGCCTGTCGGCTAACTTACCATGCTGTTTGGTAAACCTTACCAACAATTTTGCGTGAGAAAAAAAGCATTCAAGTCTTAGTGGTCGGATGTCGGAACAAAAAAATAATTAATATTAGTTTGATGTCCAGGTACCCCAACTCATACTCGCCACACGTGACCTCAGAAGACACTCTGCAGAGAACTTGGACTGCTGCCTCTTCTGCAGTTGTGAACACTAACCCCCCTCTTGCTGACTCATCAATCGTGGATGGGAGTGGTGGTGGTGTTTCTGAAGAGCGCCCTGCTCAATTGTACTCTGTGAGAATGTTCACTAAAAGGAGCATCGTTCCCCAGTGGGCCCAACGTATCACTAATACATCATTCGTACATGTCATCGAAGTGAGAAAAATGAGTGGATCAAATTTTAAGTGATTTTAAGGCGATCACCAGTTTAGCCGATGTTATGCTACTTTTAATACTTGCCTTATAAAAGTCTTGATATTTTTTGTATCTTTTTGCAGGAAATTAGCTCACGCTCAAGTTTGATTTTTTTTGCGGTTTGACTTACGATTTCTTTTTAAGTTCACTTCATTTTCTTTGTTAAATTAAGTCAAACTGAACTATCGAACAGAAAAAGTGGGAGTGTCACGAAAAACGTGAATGGCTTCTAGTTTCAAAAATGGAATGTACACCAGTGGACCAATTTAAGCGCAAAGTTGGGTTTTTATTCTCTAAAAGGACTGTTTTCAATGTCCATTTTGGACAACATTTTCTTCAATTTTCTGCGAAGTTTTTACATAGAATAAGAGAAAATGACCATGAGCAAAAGCTACCCTCTATGAAATTATCAATATTTGGTGTCAATGACTGTAATCCGAGTCTGAAAAGGCCAGTTTTCTTTATCTGCACTAAGTTTTGCATCGTAGTGAATTCTTTCTTGAATAAGCAGAGCAAAAAAATTGTTCATGCGACGTGAAACATTCCCAGTGAAAAATGGTTTTAATCAATGTGAAAACTTCACTAAACTCGGATGTTTCCTACTTTTTCACGCGAAGTAAAAAATCTTAGTGCAGATGAGGAAATCTGGCATTTTCAGACCCGGATTACATTGGTTAGTCTGTGAAACCAAACTCTGATACTTTCATAGAGGGTAGTTTTGATCGTTTGCTCTTGTTCATTGTAAATAACAAGAGAATTTTGCCTAAAATCGAAGTAAATTTTGTCCAAAATGGACATTGAACACTGGTTTTTTAGAGAATAAAACCTGCTATTGCGCTTAATTAAGTCACAATTGTTATTTTCAGAATTTCCAGAGGAATAAAAAAATTTCCTATCGATCTAGTTTTTTCTAAATCTAAATGCCAATCATGAGCAGTATTTAGAGAGGTTCAAATTGATATCTATTTTTGAAATGTTATGAAAGTTATTGAAGGTGAAAGGGTTTTAAAAATTTCAAGCAGCTTTGTCTGTTGGCAATGTTTTTCCTTCGTTTCAACTGCAATTTGATTGGATTTAATAACTCAAAATGTTTCAGCATTCCCTCGTAGACCGTAAGCGAAAACTATTCGTAACGGTGACTGAAAACCTCAACCAACGAACTTCAATGTGTGTGACTGAGCGTTGCACGTACTCATCTGCAACAAATTACAACAGAGAACATCTAATCGACTCTGAAAACAAAAACTCATCTCAGACCAAATCGCTTTCCTCGATTAACCCGAAGTCTTGGCTCTTTTCTCGCAGAACAACCGAATCCGAATCGGACAGCTTAGAAAATCTGTCGTCCAATGTGAAATCTCGGCTGTCAAATGTTTCGTCTGAAAGTTTGAAAAATTTTACAATTGTGAATCGCGAAGTTTGGGTCACGTCGAAACGTCCGGCAATCCGGACTGCTCTGGAAGCATTTGGAAAGCAAAAATACAAGTTGAACGTGAAAAAAACTCTTGCAGGGCTGGTAGAAGTATTAACTAGATTGCAAAAAGAAGCAAAACTTTACTCATTGATGTCAAATTTAAGATAAGGCAAATTTGATATTTACTTATTGCCATGTTTCGCAGTTACACGTGTAATTTACTCTTTTTTCTTTTTTTAGTGTGAGTAGCAGGGTTGGCAGAAAAAACAAGTGATAATTAAAAACTTGATTAAAACACTTTTTCAAACACTTGTTTTTTCGCGTTTTTTTCTACGGTTCTTTTTCAAAAAAAAAATAACAATCAGCTGATTCCGCAAAACATTCTAGAATAATTTTAGGCTCATGATGCGGCATTTATTATAGACATACTATTTTCATCCAATCAGCTTGAGAAGCAAATTGGCTTCTGAAAAAAAAACTTGCTTTTGCATGAGATTGCTCGAAGATAATTGACTAGATTTTCTGCACATGTTTTTTTGCCTAGAATCTAGAAAACGCTCCTATTTTAAAAAATTGCTGCATCTGTATGAAATGTTGCTTAGCGCAATGAATGTTTCTGATTTGCAACAACAAGAGGACTTGTGCTCTGCTGGTTTCAGGTCTGATCACAGATTCGACATAACCTTTGCTCCTACGTGCCCATGAGAGGAGCAATAGTCTTCAAACGGGGGATTGCAATATGCAATTGTGCCGAGTTGTATGCGCCAAATAGTTTCAAGCTGAGCGTAGTCTTATATAATGATGGTTTTTTTTCTAGCCCGAGCACCAAATATAAGTTCTCTTTTGGTGTCACTTATGAGGCAATAGCATTGTATCCTAATGCGGTTGCGATTAGCAAGCGTTGTTTACATATTTATTTTTGTAATTTTCGTCCTAATTTCACGTTTTTTTTTCAAAATGTACTTCGTTATCTGGTACGCACGCTTTTATGCAGTTTCTTTCCAAACCATGAGTTTTTTAATTCTTGATTCGAACAGTTTTTACAAAAGTTGAAAGTTGCTCTAGAGGTACATATTTTTTGATATTTAATAATTAAATTATTATTTTTTAGTTAAACAGGAAACTAATATGGGAAGCTCCCCTGCATAAGCGGCCACGCTCATATTTTTTAAAACAAAAAGTATTGGCCCTGGGATTAGTCAAATAATTGATTCTTTTACCGTTTTTGACTTTTCCCGAAAACTACCAGCCCACAGCTGAGGTTTTGAGTTTAAATGATTACCAGCTTCTGTGCATAGAAGGCCATGCCCGAAATTCTTATGCAAAAAGTTACGCCATCGGAAAAATTAAATTTTCATTTTTTTTTACCGTTCGGATTTTTTTCTCGAAAACTACCCTCTCAAATCTGAGATTTTGGCTTCCGTGAAAAAACGGGCTGTGTGAAACTCCCTTGTTAAATCGGCTACGCCCAATTTTTTTCCACAAAAGTTATGACCTTCGGAAAAGTCAATATTTGGTTTTTACCGTTTTTTGTAATTTATTGATTTTCTCAAAAACTGAGTTTAGGCGAACTGAGTTTTGGCAAAGTTGACTTTCTCCCAATTCTGAGTTTTTGTGCTCAATCGAAATAACAGTGTTTGTAAATGTCTTCTGCATAAATTGCTACGCCCCAATTTCTTGCACAAAAAGCTATGATTCTCGGAAAAGCCAAACTTTTGATTTATTACCTTTATTTTGAAGTATTTTGTCTTTTCTCGAAAGCTGCCCTTCCAATTCTTAGGTTAAGTGTTCAACCGAGAACTCAGGTTTTGGGACTATTATCCGCTTATGCGCCACGACCTTTTTGCAGAACAAAAGTTTCGAAAATTTATTGAAAGTTCTATTGTTTTCTTGAGTTTTTTATTCTCTCAAAAACTGCCTTCCCAAATCTGAGCTTTTTTGGTTTCAATCAAAGTAATGCAATGTGTGAAACTCCCCTGCAAAATCAACCAAAATCTAATTTTACAAATAAGTAATGGACCTCGGAAAAATCAATGTTTGTTTCTTTACCGTTTCTTGTACTTATTTGATTTTCTCTGAAACTACCCTCCCAAATCGGAGTTTTTGAGTTCAATCGAAATAACAGGTTATGTGAATGTTTTCTGCAGAAATGGCTACATTTTTTTCAAAATGTACTTCGTTATCTGGTACGCACGCTTTTATGCAGTTTCTTTCCAAACCATGAGTTTTTTAATTCTTGATTCGAACAGTTTTTACAAAAGTTGAAAGTTGCTCTAGAGGTACATATTTTTTGATATTTAATAAATAAATTATTATTTTTTAGTTAAACAGGAAACTAATATGGGAAGCTCCCCTGCATAAGCGGCCACGCTCATATTTTTTTAAACAAAAAGTATTGGCCCTGGGATTAGTCAAATAATTGATTCTTTTACCGTTTTTTGAGTTTTCCCGAAAACCACCATCCCACAGCTGAGGTTTTGAGTTTAATTGATTACCAGCTTCTGTGCATAGAAGGCCATGCCCGAAATTCTTATGCAAAAAATTACGGCCATCGGAAAAATAAATTTCCATTTTTTTTACCGTTTGGAATTTTTTTCTCGAAAACTACCCTCTCAAATCTGAGATTTTGGCTTCCGTAAAAAAACGGGCTGTGTGAAACTCCCTTGTTAAATCGACTACGCCTAATTTTTTTACACATAAGTTATGACCTTCGGAAAAGTCAATATTTGGTTTTTACCGTTTTTTGTAATTTATTGATTTTCTCAAAAACTGAGTTTAGGCGAACTGAGTTTCGGCAAACTTGATTTTCTCCCAATTCTGAGTTTTTGTGCTCAATCGAAATAACAGTGTTTGTAAATGTCTTCTGCATAAACTGCTACGACCCAAGTTCTTGCACAAAATGCTATGATTCTCGGAAAAGCCAAACTTTTGATTTATTACCTTTATTTTGAAGTATTTTGTCTTTTCTCGAAAGCTGCCCTTCCAATTCTTAGGTTAAGTGTTCAACCGAGAACTCAGGTTTTGGGACTATTATCCGCTTATGCGCCACCTTTTTGCAGAACAAAAGTTTCGAAAATTTATTGAAAGTTCTATTGTTTTCTTGAGTTTTTTATTCTCTCAAAAACTACCTTCCCAAATCTGAGCTTTTTTGGCTTCAATCAAAGTAATGCAATGTGTGAAACTCCCCTGCAAAATCAACCAAAATCTAATTTTACAAATAAGTAATGGACCTCGGAAAAATCAATGTTTGTTTCTTTACCGTTTCTTGTACTTATTTGATTTTCTCTGAAACTACCCTCTCAAATCGGAGTTTTTGAGTTCAATCGAAATAACAGGTTATGTGAATGTTTTCTGCAGAAATGGCTACATTTTTTTCAAAATGTACTTCGTTATCTGGTACGCACGCTTTTATGCAGTTTCTTTCCAAACCATGAGTTTTTTAATTCTTGATTCGAACAGTTTTTACAAAAATTGAAAGTTGCTCTAGAGGTACATATTTTTTGATATTTAATAAAAAAATTATTATTTTTTAGTTAAACAGGAAACTAATATGGGAAGCTCCCCTGCATAAGCGGCCACGCTCATATTTTTTTAAACAAAAAGTATTGGCCCTGGGATTAGTCAAATAATTGATTCTTTTACCGTTTTTGAGTTTTCCCGAAAACCACCAGCCCACAGCTGAGGTCTTGAGTTTAATTGATTACCAGCTTCTGTGCATAGAAGGCCATGCCCGAAATTCTTATGCAAAAAATTACGGCCATCGGAAAAATAAATTTCCATTTTTTTTACCGTTTGGAATTTTTTTTCTCGAAAACTACCCTCTCAAATCTGAGATTTTGGCTTCCGTAAAAAAACGGGCTGTGTGAAACTCCCTTGTTAAATCGACTACGCCTAATTTTTTTACACATAAGTTATGACCTTCGGAAAAGTCAATATTTGGTTTTTACCGTTTTTTGTAATTTACTGATTTTCTCAAAAACTGAGTTTAGGCGAACTGAGTTTCGGCAAACTTGATTTTCTCCCAATTCTGAGTTTTTGTGCTCAATCGAAATAACAGTGTTTGTAAATGTCTTCTGCATAAACTGCTACGCCCCAAGTTCTTGCACAAAATGCTATGATTCTCGGAAAAGCCAAACTTTTGATTTATTACCTTTATTTTGAAGTATTTTGTCTTTTCTCGAAAGCTGCCCTTCCAATTCTTAGGTTAAGTGTTCAACCGAGAACTCAGGTTTTGGGACTATTATCCGCTTATGCGCCACCTTTTTGCAGAACAAAAGTTTCGAAAATTTATTGAAAGTTCTATTGTTTTCTTGAGTTTTTTATTCTCTCAAAAACTACCTTCCCAAATCTGAGCTTTTTTGGCTTCAATCAAAGTAATGCAATGTGTGAAACTCCCCTGCAAAATCAACCAAAATCTAATTTTACAAATAAGTAATGGACCTCGGAAAAATCAATGTTTGTTTCTTTACCGTTTCTTGTACTTATTTGATTTTCTCTGAAACTACCCTCCCAAATCGGAGTTTTTGAGTTCAATCGAAATAACAGGTTATGTGAATGTTTTCTGCAGAAATGGCTACATTTTTTTCAAAATGTACTTCGTTATCTGGTACGCACGCTTTTATGCAGTTTCTTTCCTAACCATGAGTTTTTAATTCTTGATTCGAACAGTTTTTACAAAAGTTGAAAGTTGCTCTAGAGGTACATATTTTTTGATATTTAATAAATAAATTATTATTTTTTAGTTAAACAGGAAACTAATATGGGAAGCTCCCCTGCATAAGCGGCCACGCTCATATTTTTTTAAACAAAAAGTATTGGCCCTGGGATTAGTCAAATAATTGATTCTTTTACCGTTTTTGAGTTTTCCCGAAAACCACCAGCCCACAGCTGAGATTTTGAGTTTAATTGATTACCAGCTTCTGTGCATAGAAGGCCATGCCCGAAATTCTTATGCAAAAAGTTACGGCCATCGGAAAAATAAAATTTCCATTTTTTTTACCGTTTGGAATTTTTTTTCTCGAAAACTACCCTCTCAAATCTGAGATTTTGGCTTCCGTAAAAAAACGGGCTGTGTGAAACTCCCTTGTTAAATCGACTACGCCTAATTTTTTTACACATAAGTTATGACCTTCGGAAAAGTCAATATTTGGTTTTTACCGTTTTTTGTAATTTATTGATTTTCTCAAAAACTGAGTTTAGGCGAACTGAGTTTCGGCAAACTTGATTTTCTCCCAATTCTGAGTTTTTGTGCTCAATCGAAATAACAGTGTTTTTAAATGTCTTCTGCATAAACTGCTACGCCCCAAGTTCTTGCACAAAATGCTATGATTCTCGGAAAAGCCAAACTTTTGATTTATTACCTTTATTTTGAAGTATTTTGTCTTTTCTCGAAAGCTGCCCTTCCAAGTGTTCAACCGAGAACTCAGGTTTTGGGACTATTATCCGCTTATGCGCCACCTTTTTGCAGAACCAAAGGTATGAAAATTTATTGAAAGTTCTATTGTTTTCTCGAGTTTTTTATTCTCTCAAAAACTACCTTCCCAAATCTGAGCTTTTTTGGCTTCAATCAAAGTAATGCAATGTGTGAAACTCCCCTGCAAAATCAACCAAAATCTTGTTTTTACAAATAAGTAATGGACCTCGGAAAAATCAATGTTTGTTTCTTTACCGTTTCTTGTACTTAATTGATTTTCTCTGAAACCACCCTCCCAAATCTGAGTTTTTGAGTTCAATCGAAATAACAGGTTATGTGAATGTTTTCTGCATAAATGGCTACGCCCTAAATGTTGTCACAAAAAGCTATGATTCACGGAAAAGTCAAATGTTTGTTTAATTAACGTGCCTTGGAATTTTTCGACTTTTCTCATTAGGCGCCCTACCAATTCTTAGGTTAAGTGTTTAATCGTGAAACCCGATTACGGGAATTATCTCCGCTTAAGCGGCCGTGACCTTTTTGCAGAAAAAAAGTTCCGAAATGTCAGTTTTTGAACGTTGAATTGTTTTTTAGAAAATTTTCGACTTTTAATGGCAACTACCCTAGCAAGTCTTAGATGAGTGGGAGAGTTCACTCGAAAATCTCTGTTGCGAGATTTTTGTTACAGAACTCGCGATTCTTTAGATAATGAAAGAAAAAAATTATAATTTTAGGATGATTTCAATCTCTCAAAAATTTTCGCTAGTTTCACTTTTTTCAGTAGAATAAACAACTAAGGTTTTGGGCGAAATCTAAATTTGGAAATAACTAATTTAATCCCGCATCAGTAAAAAAAATAAAAAAAAACAAAAATTACATCCAGCGTTAACTGGGCCCTTAATTATTTTTAACGAGACTTATCGAAAATTTTGGTTCACTTAGTTTTTTTTTTTCAAAATAGTTTTGTTTATGTAGCATTGTTTTATTTTTTTCTGCTGTACGGAATTTTCATTGTTGCTTTGGCTGTTTTGATTTACAGCAGTTTGGTTTTTTAAGCCTGTACTACGCAATTTTCCTTTTTGTTTTTTTTTCTCTTGCAAACTTAAATCGATGTCAAAGGTTGAAGAAGATTTTTTTATTTTCTTCATTTCTCTGCGCTTTGTTTTTTTGGCAGTTTCTTTTTGGATTTCTTGTTGTTTTCATTTCAGTTCATTTGTTATGCTTGAAAGAAATTTTTGTGAAGAATTTTTTGCCCTTCAACAACAATTTTGCAAGTATTCGGTAAATTTGAATCAAGTGTTCTCTCCAAAGTTTTTCATCAAAATGAGTAAACTTTTTCTCTATCAAATTTTTCCAAATTTGGCTAGTAGCATCAAAATTGTTCATTAATAAATAAAAAATTGAATTTTGCTTGGTACAATTTTGCTTAATTTAATTTTAATTAAAAATTAAAAAATCGAAATTACAAGCTTCAGGTTTGTTATCAGCGGCTTAGTTCATTTAGCAGGAGAGAGAAAAAAGACAGAGAGAGAGAGAAATAAAGAGATATAGACAGCGGAGAAAGCGAGAGAAGAGAGAAGGGAAAAAAGGGAACGAGGGAGAGGTAGAAAAAACATTATACTCTTTCAATAGTGTATCAATAAGAACATCAAGTTTTCAAGGAACGCATGATTTAGAAACCGATGCACTGAAAGCTCGATTTTTTTTGAGCTGACATAGGACTAATTTTTAACAACTAGAACTTTTCATTGAAGAGAATAAGAAAGTATTTTTGGTTTATTTTAAAAAAAAATTTTTCCCGATTTTTGATTTTTAAACCAGCTCAAACTATGTATCATTTTGTTGAACTCGATTTTTTGTTCAAGATATAAAAAGAATTAGAGTTGGAAAGATTAAAGTTGTCACATTTTTTCAAAATTTTGTTTGAATAGGTGAATTTCAATCTAACTTGTTTTATGTGATTAAATTTGCAAAAGCAAGTGTCATGTAATCAGGAACAAAGCTTTTTATTTGTTTGCCTGTAGCCTTATGTTTGCTTGCTTATATTCTGTCGGATTAGTAGCCACATAACGGATTTTTCTTGTGCTGTCTGTGCAGTCCACTTAGATTGTGTGTCGTTTGGTGGGCAACAATTGATTATTATTGATAGTATTGTTTCAGGACGTTTGTGGTGTAAGAATTCGAAATGATCGCTCAAAAATTTTCCATGACCACAATTTGATACTTTTTAAGAAATCCATTTTTGGCCGACCGACCCTAAAAATTTTCTAAAGGCGCCTTTGGCGCCAATTTATACTAATTTTGAGGGGGGAGCGCGCGCCGAAAAAGTGCAATTTTTCGGTCAAAATTTTCCAAAAAATGCCTAAAAACGCCATTTTTGACCTGTTTTTTCAAAATTTTGCCTGCGGCGCAGAAAATTTCGCCAAAATAGGGGCAAAACCGTGCTTTGGGAGAGCTCGAAAAATCAATGTGGTCGACCTAAAAAAAAAAAAAGGTCGTCAAAAATTTCGAAAATTTTTTTGAAAATCCGCCCCCCCCCTCGAGAAAATCCTAGATCCGCCCCTGATTCTAGTAGTTATCTTAAGTATCAATGGAAATATAAAATTTGATATGTGCTGTAGATGACCTTTTCCAAACTGAGGGTTTAATTTGGGAACTTGTTCTAGTGAAACATTGATTTAAAAATGGGATAGTAAATTCATCGTGTAAGAACATAAAGGTCGATCGGTTTTTAATACATTTCGTGGCGATACGAGTCGATTGCTTGGCTGATGTTAGCTTTTTGTAAAAGTATTCCCATAGCTTTTCTCTTTTTAGTTTCTTCAGGGGCGTGGAAGAATTTCAACAGTGCGGCGTATTCGTGTCGTCGAGGCTTGTAGTCATGAACGAAAAGGAAGCTCTCCTCTTTCATGTGACTCAGAGCCGATAGTGCTGTTGCCACCCGGTATCTGAAACGAACAGTTCAATCCCAATAATCGAGAAGAGAGTGCATCTGTTTTGAAAAGTTATGCTTTTGCTTACATTATCCTTTTGCTGACAATAATAGCTTCGCTTTTATGCTCAATATTCCCTATTTTTTTTTAAATTGGCGAAACTGTTAAGAAAAATTGTTGAAACATTTTTGCTCACAAAAATAGCTTCGCGCCTGTGCTCAGTTTTCACTCGTTTCAGGAAAAAATATATAATTAAAGTATTCGAAATGCAAATGAACTGATTGTCAATATTTGTTTGATTGAATTGACCTCCCGTCGACGAGAACAAAGTCGGGTGCTATGGGAGAGAAGTGATGCAGCATGTCAATATATGGTGCGGACGTATACGATGACTCGTCTACTGGCTTGCCCCACAGTTTCACAGGACCCCCCTGCACACAGGCCAGCACCAGTTGTCCAGAGAGAACAGCACATCTATGGATATAAAATATTAAAAATTCCCCCATCGACAAATCCATGAACTTCTGGCAGTTGAAATCAAAAATCAGCTCATCTATTCTCACCAAAATTTACCATCACTTAATACAACTAACGTTTCAACTTGTTATCTTAATAAATGAGGTTGTCAATAAAGCCGCTCTAGGATGTCAGCAGTTAAAACAAAACTTTTAAATTGAAATTGAGGTTTGCCTCAAAAAACACATAGTAAGGACAGCTAAACAACCACAGTACTTTTCTGCAATCATTTAATTGCATGTCTACAACTATTGAGGTTACTCTGTAAAGTAGTAAAACGAAAACATGCAATTTAGTAGTAAAGTTTTATGGCATTGAGAAAAAATTATTGGATCATAAAGCGTACACGTAAAGAAACCATCATTGTTTTTGAAAGAATTTCTTTTCTAAAATAAGTATCAGTCACGAAAAATAAGGTTTTGTTTCAAAACCTTATTTTCCGAGGATGATACTTATTTTAGAAAAGAATTTCTTAAAAAACATGCAAGATAAGTGACTTACTAGATTTCGAATTTTTTTTCGAACTTAGTTTTAATGTTTAATACAAAATCTTTCTTTTTGTCGAGATAAACAGTATTAAGTAATGTTTAACTAGATAATACATAATCTTTTTTGTCGGGATAAACAGTGTTAACCAATGCTTAACTGGATAAATAGGCTAACCAATCAAGTATAGATAAGATAGTACGTTCAAAAAGTTCTCAGAGGCACTTCAACATTTTTTCAATTTTGTAATCATTAACTGATGTTAATTCTTCTATTCTTTCCTGGTCTCAAAGTATTGGTAGGAATACTGGTGAAGGAAGTTTTTGTGAAATCAACTTTTTACTTTTCTCTAATATTGGTCTGACTAGTAAAACGAGGCGGTGCTAACAATAAACGTTTAGGGGATAGTTTTGGATAATAATTTGTTGGTATCTTTATAGTTAAGTAAAACAGTACAAGTTCAAAATAAACGGAACTCGTGGTATCTTTTTTTAAATAGAAAAGAACGTGCTGAAACCATAAAAAGTAAAATCCTTAAATTATAATTACTTTGTGGTACCACAGTTCTTGAAGTTTTCGTTCAGAAAAAAATTGTTTATACGTTGAAATATGAAGTGAAAAAAATTTGCGTTATAAAATGACAAAGAAAAGTTTGATTTTCATTGAAATCAATTTCAATTTTTTCTTAAAATAGTCCTTGACTAGCAGTTGTTAACTGTGTGTTGAGAAAAGAACAAACTAAGCATGTTGTATTTTCAACATATGTCCGGACCTCATTCAAACTTTTACCCTTGCGAAAGCAAGTGTCTCGTTGAGAATTTATGCTATAAATACTTGTTTTGGCCTTTATTTTTTATTATGTTTTGTGGTTGAGGGACGAAAAATTAATTTAGATCAAACTGAAGAAGGCTATAGACTTAAAAACTTCAAGAAATCAATTTTCAGTAGCAATTAATGAAATGAACCAGGAGCGGATTTAAAGGTTGCGGCTGAACGCCACCCGTCAGGAATTCGAGCACATCTAAAAAAGCCCCCTCTGGTTCTATTCTACGACATCCATTTTTTGTCGGCCAACCCGAAAAAAGCCAAAGGTGCATTTGGAGCGAATGTACTCTGAAGTTTATGGACACATTTCACTATGAAAAACGCACCTTGTTGGTCCAAAAAAAGCTCTCCAATTGGTCAAATTATAAAACACATTTCAAAACTTTATCCCCCTTCCGAGAAAACCCCGAATCAGCCGCTGATACAATGAGTTGCGGATCTTTCTAATTTGCAAAAATGTTTGGCTTGTTGTACTCGACAAAAGTCTCGAAACTCGGCAGTTTTTCAATTATATTGATCTAACATAAACCGAAAGAGTTTTATGATGAACATGAATGATCTATCAACCCATCGGAAAATTATTTATGGCATCTGATTTTCGGTAGATAGAAGTTACGAAAAACTAAAACATGTCCGAAAACTAATTTTGAAACAGTAATTTGGGATCCAATTTTTCGGTCGAAACAAAACTTTCATTTGCTTACTGGACTAGAGGATCTTGTGACATTCTGCGACACCACTCGGGATTGTTCTCAATTGACAGAATCCTCCGAGCGAACTGCAACGCCCACAAAGTACTTCCTCCACTGCCCCATTCTACATAGGTCATGCAGTTTGGGTTCAGATCACGTGACTTTTCCAGGTGCTCCCGGAATAAATGCTGGTCGGCTTGGTTCATATGGGGATAATCGGACCGCGTGAAATTTTTTTTTCGGCATTCTTCTTTGGTGATGAAAAAATCATTTGATTGTCTAGTATAAAATAGGACAAACGCTATTTGATCCTTCTGAGAAATTTGAAGCTCTGGACAAGTTGCAGACACATCTTTGGAAAAGTCGTAATGATATGCTCCCACAATCTGGTGATTTAATTCGCTCATAATTTAATTCAAACTGAACTAAATTAAGAAATATATTTAGTTTATGTGATAATATCAAAACTTTCAACATAACAGATGTTCATTGAACTGAAGAAAATCAGGAGCTATTCAGAAATTTGTTGGCCGACCAATCGTAACTTTTTTTAATCTTGCCGTAAAAAAAAAACACATTTTTTTGCCTGAACGTTTAAAAACTGCTTTCTTCCAAAAAAACTGATAGTGGCTCTTAAACTTTGTGCTAAAATGATAATTTTAGTGTTTGGCCAAAACTCGAACATCGAAATGCCTGAAATTAAGTTTGCCTTTGCGAATATTAAAACTAAGGATTTCAACTTAATTTTGATGAGCGAGTTAGTACTGGTTGTGGTTGGAGTTTGTCTGGTATTGATTGGCAGTAGATTCCAAAGCACAGAATACAGATTAGAAAGAGGAGCCACAAGCCGAGTCGGGTATGTTTCGTAGAAAACATCCACGAGACAGATAGCATCTCTAAGCGCAGATCCAGTTAGATAGTCCGCAACTCGACAAACGAAATACGAGTCTGAAAAGAAGTCGCTTTAGATTTGTTTCGATTATTGTTCCGACTTTCTCTACGAAAGTAACGGAATACTTGTGCTCGCGGTGGGTTTTTTTTCACAGACAAGTTTCGACTTTTTAACTAGCCATTTTTGACGGAATTTTTTGTATCATTCAAAAAGTATTGTTGTCCTGAGCTTAAATTTGAAAAGATTTTTAAAGTTATGGGGGTTTAAAGATTGCCATTTTGGCCAATTTGGACAATTAACTCGCGATATATTTTTAAATTAGGCTACATAAGAAAACGATTGGACTTGTAGGCTTAAATTATAGTAGCATGCCTATAGTACAGGGTGACTGCCGGTATTACAACTCTGGCTTTACAGAATTTTGGAAAGGATCCCCTTTTGGTGTTGCACGATCATATATGTCAAGGATCAACCCTATTTTTGTTGTAAAAGCCTCCTCGACTTCAAAAAAACAAATTTGAAGACGCCCCCCCCCCCCCCGCTCAGCGCGATTCGTACCCCTGCCGACCCAAAGGGTCCTCTCTTTGTACTATTTTGAGATATCAATTTTTAGCTGAAGGGCACTTAAAAATTTCTTAAAGGCGCCTTTGGCGCCAATATATACTATTTTGATGCGGGAGCGCGCGCCGAAAAGACGGGCTTTTTTGCTAAATTTTTTTTCAAAAAGTGTCTTAAAACGCATTTTTGCCCTGTTTTTTCAAATTTTTGCGTGAGACGCAAAAAATGCGGCCAAAACTGGACCTTTTCTGCTTTGAGAGAGCTCGAAAAATCAATTTGGTCGACCTAAAAAAAGGGTTGCCAAATATTTCGAAGATTTTAAAAAATCCCCCACGAGAAAATCCTAGATCCGCCCGTGCTTGTATGTGGCTTATTACGGAGGAATACATGTGCTTATTATGACAGAGGGAAGAAAAAAGAGTCTAACAATGTTGAATTTTTTTGCATTTCAATTTACCAAAGACTGTTTGAAACGACATTTGGTTGTTCAAACAGCAACAAAACATGTCGACATATTTTCCAAACTTTTTCATCTTTGTTTCGAAGTTTTATCATCTGTTTTAAATCAAAAACTTTTACCAGAGTCGCTAAAACAGCCGAAACATGTAGGGCTGTGCCTTGCGCGGTGTGTTCAAATGATCAGATCTAATTAGATTTTTTAAATGTAATGAAGCCTTGAGCTCAAAATTAGAAAAATAATTCAGCAGTGACCGCCTCCCATCAACTCTGGTTGCAAAATGTTTTCCAAAAGATCCTTTTATTGGTATTATTTACCCACATCCAGGTTTTGTCAACTAACCCTTGAATTTTTCTTTCGGCCTTCAGCACCAAAACACACTTATTGAGAGTGGTTCAACTATTTATGATCTTTTTTCAAATTTTGTCCCATGGAACAGAAAACTTGGCACAAAAAACGCGGGAGTGGGGAGTAGTGGTGAGTAGTAAAGAGAAGAGAGGGGGAGTGAAAAATTTGAAAACACCGACTATTTGAAAAATGAAGAGGAACTCGGTATTCAGATGTGTTTTAGTTTTTTTTCTCTTTTTTGTTTTCCCAACAAATTCAGGTACCACAACTA
>NC_087066.1:37571754-37621754 GCF_963678635.1 Symsagittifera roscoffensis
GTTACGGTTACGTTGCAGCATCCGGTTCAGAAAGGCAAAAATAGCTTTAGAAAATGAACACAAGCGGGATGCGATTTACACACAAAAAAGTGCGCGTTTGAGTGTGCGTTATAAAAAGTGCGTGTTTGAGTAAGGTACGAATAAAATTGGCAAAACTCTAAAGCGATTTTCGTCTATTGTATTTTCATCTTTTGGTTTTGTCGCAGATGCGCAAAAATAACTCCGCGTTTTAATAAATAAAGAAGGAAAAATATTGATGTTCTTAGAAAATTGAAGCTCAGATGCAAAATAAATTGTCGCACTTACGATTAACAGTTTTCAATTTGACATTCACTGCAAATTCAAAATAAGTTAACCTTATTGAAAATAATTGGAAATAAAAAAAGGTATGAATCATAATCAAGCTTTACTTGAGTCATATCAATGCCATACTTGATCATATCAATGCATTTTGGGTGAGGAATGCTTATTTGAAGGTTCAATGGAAACTAGAACGCAAGAAAAACAAAAGTCTGTATTTATGAGATCGGATCTGGGATTTTCGATGGTATCAAAAATTTTCAAAAATTTGACAAACTCTTTAGTTCGACCAATTTGATTTCTCTCCGAACAAAAAAGTTTAAGACCTCATTGCGCTATACAAATAAGCGTTGCAGTAAAACTTGCAAAAAATATGCCGTTAAAACTGTTTTGAGCATTTTCGGGAAGTTTCGACGAAAAAATTTTGCATTTTAGGCGCGCAGCCCTCCGTCTACTTAGTGTACATTGGCGGATAAAAATGTCCTAAAAAGGTACCGAATGTTATTTCGTGTTGAGTGCGTCCCCACCGCACTATATTTGCTACTGAGCAGAATCTACGGCTGTTTCATGGATGATGTCCGGATGCCACTGGAGTTTCATGAGAAATAATCGATTCGAATGGGTTGAACTTAAAAAGTTTCCGTTTTAATGGGTTGGATCTACTTAACAATCGCCCTCCCTGTGGTATCTACTAAAGAATTGCCACCCTTATAAAAAAGGCAGTAAATTAGCACTAGACCGTTGTATTTAAAATTTGAATTATGCTGTAATCTGATTGGTGAAAAAAAAAATCGACAACTTAATAATTGCCCCCTTCTTGAAGGGGGGGGGGGGGGGGCGATTGTCAAAAAGGTCCCATGTGTTATAATTAAATTATAAAAAATTTGAATGGACTGGAAATTCTCCTCCAGAAAATTAACCGGATGATAGTGATAGTCAGTTGAACTCCATTATAAAGCCCTCACTAACCAAAATGGATAAAAATCAATTATCTACAGCAAAATACACAGATTTCAGATCTGCTGTAATTTTATAGAGTAAAACATCAATTATGTAGTTTTAATTATAGATTCTAATGCATTTTGTTTTGCAAAAATTTTATACTCCATATCTTCATTAAGATATCATTACCAAAACAATCTAAAACTATTTTTTTTGTATCAAATTTCATGCAAACTGTATGAAGTTCGTATACAGATTAATGACAGATTATCTACAGATTATATACTGATAATATACAGATTATATACAGACTATAAACAGATTATATACAGACTTTATACAGACTTTATACAAATATATAGATTTTCTCAACACACTGGCCAATCAGATAATAAGATTCTTTTGAACTAAAATTATAATGCAGAATTTTCATTTTTTGTACTTTTCATTTTTGAAAATAAGTTGCAGCAAAAACTAGTAACTTTTTATTAATTTTTCTTATTTTTTAATGATTTGTTCTCAAAAAAACATTGAAGAAGTTTTGCACAAAATTATCTTTTTTTACCGCGGGAACCCTTAGGTTGCGAAATCTTAGGGTGATCTATTGAAATTTGTAGTGATCTATTGAAATTTGTAAGTAACTTTTTTCATGTAAGTTCAGCTCACAATAACACAAACAATTTTTTTTTTCAGATTTACACTTTTTGTGATCTTTTTGAAAAATAAAATCAATAATTTAGCTTTTGAATGGTCAAGTTTAAATTTACTACGACCCCTATAGTTTTTAGGCAATATGATAATTTCATACAGATCAAATTTTAGACAAACATTTTATAAAAATTAATTACAGATTATGTACAGATTACCAACAAGTTTTATTGTTTAAAGTTTATTTAATAATTATATGCAGATTATCTACAGATTATACACAGATCTTATTGAATAGAAAAAAACGATTATTTTGGCATTAAAATTCATTTGTTTTTGGTGGAAAAAAATAGAATCTATCTGTATAGAGTCGAGTATTGTTCGCAATTTGGTTGTAGATAAATCAATTATCTGCTTACGTTAATTTGTAAATTTTTCTGTATATAATCCTTTTTCATCCATTTTTGTCACTGCGGTTGGGTTATAATGAATTATAATCTGCATAGTTTTGTTTCCGATTATAGGCGAAAATTGCAGCATTTACGACATTACTCGTGGCCTACTTGGTTTTTCAATCTACTCACCATTGTACAATTCTTCAAAACTTTGTCCCTCGCAAGGGGCCGAGGAAGTTACACGACAAAATAGACGAGGTAAAAAAATTATATCTAGAATGTTCCCAAAACTACAACTATGAGAATTTAGACATTTTTGAGCAGTTTACGGGCGTGAAATTACTTTGCATATTACAAATCTTTCGGTTTGAGCTTTCTGAACGCAAATCAAAGTACTAACTATTTGACACATCTGTATAATTTATGCAATTCAAAAAAAAATGTGTCATTTTTGTACCAAAAAGTTATCGACTAAACTCAATTTTAGTAGCATTGTTTAATTTGCTTGTCTTATTTGCTATCCTCCTTACCCCTCATAATTGCGTACCGCACTCTGTAAAAACAGAAAATAATCAATTACATGGATTTTTATAGTCAGTCTCCATAAATTTCAAAAAAAATTGATTATAATCGATTAAAAATGGATTGTAATTTAAATATTTTTTGAAACAATAAAAATCATCATAATCGTTTATATATGATTATAATAGACTATTTTTTGAAAAATTGTTTTCTCAAATTTTATTGACATATAAACCATTATAATGATTTTTAATCCAATATTATTCAACAATTGTGTCATCGCTTCATTCCTTTTTATTTTTGTTTTGTTTTGTGTGCTTTTCAGTTGGTTACCGAACTAAAAGAAACTGTAATTTTTACTTATAGCAGGGGCGGTTATAGGGGTGGGGGCTGGGGTTTCCCCCTTTGAGATATCCATTTTTGGTGCCTAAACACTTTCTAAAGGCACCTTTGGCGCCAATATATATATTAAATTTGAGAGGGGAGAGCGCACCAAAAAAACGTGATATCCAGATCAAAATTTCCCAAAAATTGTCTAAAAACGCCTTTTTGGCCTGTTTTTTTTTAAATTTTGCCTGCGGCGCAGAAAGTTTGATCAAAATGGGGTCTTTATAGTGAGTTAGGAGTGCTGATAAAATCAATTTGGTAAAAAAAGGTCAATAAATATTTCAAAGACCTATTTTTTGAAAACCCGCTCCCCTCCCCGATAAAGTCCTAGATTCGCCCCTGCTTATAGCTCGAACTGACATTAAATTTGATTTTTACTGTATTTTCTTTCAGAATAGCTTAATTATAATCCATTATAGCTGAGTTTTTTGTGAGACAATTTTTTGATAGAAAAAGGGGTTATAATCTATTATAATAGATTATAAGAGTTTTTCGGAAAAATTATAATCAATTATCATTGATTATAGTTTAATACAATGTTCCCAAAAATATTATCATTATAATGGATTATAAATCGTTTAAACATCTAAAATTGGCTACTATAATTTATTATAGTTTTGCTAAATTTACGATTACATTTATAATATAATGGATTATTTTCTCCTTTTACTGAGCGCGGGTAACCCCTCTTCTCATTTTAAAACCCACACTTACCTCCTCCCCTTCAATTTAAATGAGAGGTATGTAAGTGGCTGGTGAGGGGAGGAAAAAGCGTCGGCGTAGCTTATTCAAAACGTCGATAACTTTCTCGACGTGAAAAAAAAGAGCCCAACAAAGACTTTCACGCAACGTTTAAAACATATAAAAAGTTTTGACCAAGTTGCATTTCTCAGGTCAAATCCCTGATGCGGACATTGGTCAAATGTGCGGCAGGCGCGAATCCGGCAATGCATTAGAGAACTTTTTTAGGATACTAAGAAACTTCCAACAAATAGGGAAAATTTGAGGAGAGAAAAAAACAACCAAAGTAAACTTCACTTTAAATAAACAACAGCCAAGTTTTGAAAAAATGGTGGGCAGTGGGCGGAAGCAGCTTTTCGAAACACTTTGAAAACTGGTTTTAAACACTTAGCGAGAGTATTTTGTGAAAGCAGGTCAAGTCTATTTTCTTAAAAATGCCAGAATAAAACTAGAAAAAAAAACACAATTAGAGTGTCCATTATAGTGGTTGCTGTAGCGTGCCGAGGGTGGGGAGGGGAGCGGGGGCTTTCGCCTCCCTCTTCCCCTCAATTCTTGTTGCCAAACTTTGCCGTAGAGTCCCCACTTTGGTATAACTTTACGACATCCATTTTTGGCTGACCAACCTCAAAAAGTTTCTAAAGGTGTCTTCGGCGCCAATATAGCTAATTTGGCGGGGGGAGCGCGCGCAGAAAATACGGATTTTTTTGTCAAAATACTCCAAAAAGCGCCCAAAACTGCAGTGTTTTAGCCGGTTTTTGACACACTTGCATGCGGCGCAAAAGTTTCGACAAAATAGGGTCCTCAAAGTGTTTTTGCAGTACTGGTCGACCCTAAAAAAGGTCCGAAAGTTCAAACTTCTTCAAAAAATAGACCCAACCCCCCCCCCCCCAGAAAAATTTCTGCGCATGCCACTGAGTGCACTGAGTGGCTGTAATCTGATTGAAAATGACTTTGTCGCTCAATAAGTACTGGCATTAGGGTTCATTTTCAAGTAAATTTTTTTCATTTTTTTAAACGATTTTAGAGAAACTCATAAAATAATCGACTATTACTGCATGGAGTTTCGGTGCGGGTAATCTTTAATCCAACAGACGCTTTTTTAGTGATTTACAAAGAAACCTTTCAGTTTTCAAGATGTTATAATTAGCCAAAAAATCTTCAAGCATTAGATCTACAACTCGAAAAAGAAAAAAACCGAAAAAAAATTTCCTATTTCTGAGGGAAAAAGCGGAGAAAAACTGACACCTCTTTAAAACTTGAAAAGGAAACGTAGAAAAAAAGTGAAGAAAAGCTGAAAACTGGATAAAAATTTAAAAAGCAAATGTAGAAAGTTGAAATGTAGTGAATTCGTGTAGTGTAGATAGTTTCTTAAAAGATTCCGCAACCCTTTGTTGCATTTAGTTTTATTTTGGTTTTTCTTTCAAGCTTTCTACAAACTTGAAACAGTCTGGACAGTTTTCCTTCAAATTTCTTCTTTTATTTGTATTGACTTCTTCACTGTTGAACGAGCTTAGCGAATTTTAGTTCCTCGCATTTTTGTTTCTTTTGAACTGTTGTTTATTTATTTTATCTTATTTTCATGATAGGCACAACTGAAATTAAAAGCTCTCATTAGGTCTCCAATAATAATTTTTCAGGTTTAATCTATTGTAATTTCAAAGCTTTTTTGTTCGCATACTTTTTTTGTTTCATGTTTTTTCTATCCATACGAAACATGAATTCTGTATACTTTCATGTTAGAAGCTCATGGTATGTTTTCCGCGCTGTTTTTTGTATCGAGTAGTGACAAAACCAGAACTAACATTAACCGACAGTTTTGTGGAAAAAAAGGAATTTGAAATAATTCAACAAGTCCCATCTATTTCCATTGATGGCTACGCTACCTAGTAGCTGATAGTTTGAGAATTATGGGTGTTAGTTTTGTAAAAATTAGAGGAATATATAGCTCAAAATGCGATTTCTTGTAATTCCTGGGTTGCTGCTATAGTTGAATCGAAATTTTTTCTAAAAAAAATTGTTGTTCAAAAAATTTGAAGATATCTTCATTTCTTAATAAACAAAGGTTGGTTTGATTTTCAAAAAACTGTTTTTCAAAAGGTAGTTATAATTGATTATAAAGAATTATAATCGGATAAAAACGTCTCATCAAAATTAACCGATTATAATTGACTAACATCGATCAAAATGTTCCTAAGATTTAGTATAGTTTCGTTTTGAAAGCAAGAGACTATAATCGATTTTTAATTGATTATAATCGATTCTTTTTATATGATAGATCAGGCGCGGATCTAGGAATTTCTCAAGGGGGGAAAGCGGAGTTTCAAAAAAATTTTGAACAATTTGACGAAACATTTTTTAAGTAAGGTCGACCAAAGAAATTATCTGAGCTCTCCCAAACCACTATGAAGACCATAATTTGATAAATTTTTCTGCGCCGCAATTTTTGAAAAAAAGGCCAAAGAAATGCGTGTTAGGCACTTTTTGAAAAACTTCGACAAAAAAAATGCGGTTTTTTGGCGCCGGCTACCCACTCAAAATTAGTATAGATTGGCGCCGACAGCGCCTTTAGAAAAGTTTCTAGGGATATCTCAAAATAGTTTAAAGAGGGGACCTTCAGGGTCGGCAGGGGGTCAAATCCCTGAGGCGGTGGCCCTGCTTAAATCCGCTAATGTGTTAGATTATTATTTTTCGAAACTGGATGCGGGATTCAAAATGAAATGTATGTACATTGTAAAACACAGAAACAAGACTACTCGTGCCCAAGGAAAAATACCTGTATGTTCCGACTGGCCCTAATTGGTATTGAATTGTTGTTGATAAAGAAAAAACAAAAATCATAAATACTAGACAAAATCAAAGATCTAATTGAAAACTTTAGTCTTACGAAAGTAATACTAACGATTAGCTTACTTTAATTCATTTTTAAACATATCAAAAATGCGAGATATTTCGCCAACCTTGAAAAAATTGTGTTACATTTTCAAAATTGCAAACAAATTCTTCGCAGCGCGCAAAAGTTTGTTGAGAGCATTGCCAATTTGGCCACTCGCGGATTAAATTCCCCGAGAGAAAGTCCCCCAGGATAAAAACTAACTCTATTGGTTCTACTTTGAATTGACTTCCATTTCAACATGCATCGCCATTTTGATATGGCTGTAGCTATGCCCTTCTCCTCGATAAACGACAAGAAACTTACAACGCTTTCTGTTCAAATTTGAAAGCAGATATCGCCCCCCCCCATTTTACTCATAATGGACTTTTAAATGGCTTGCATCAATTATGTGGGTGACAATTTTCCAGACACAGAAATCGAAGGTTGTTTCTTTTACTTCTTGCAAGCCATTCAAAGAAAGATACGCGAAATTGGCTATGCTAAACAGTATCGTAAGGAGTAATTAACCTAGCTTAAACAAGTAATTTAACCTAGCTAAACATCTTTTAGCTGCTCTTGCGTTTGCACCGCCCTTAAATGTAGAAGCCTGGTATAAATCAATACAAATACTATTAAGTTGCCCTTTTCCTGACTACTTCATGAACTATTTGAGGACACCTTTGTAGGCAAGGAAACGCGAAACTCGACGAGACGGAAATTGCGATTCGACATGGATATGTGAAACGTTTACTTCAGGACCAATGACGACCTTCCCAGGACAAACAATGCCCTTGAAGGATTCCACCGTGGATTCAAACCCATGCTCCGAAATTCAAATCCTGACATATGGAAATTCATTGAGGCCATTCAGAGGGCTTTTGTGAAAGCAGGTCAAGTCTATTTACCGAAATACCAGATCTAATCTACAAAAAACACATTTAGATTGTCTTTTGAAATGGTTGCTGTAGCGTGCCGAGGGTGAGGGGTCGAGCAGGGGCGACTGCCTCCCTTCCCCTTCCTCAACTCTCGTTGCTAAACTTTTCCATAGAGTCCCCCCTCTGGTATAATTTTACGACATCCATTTTTGGCAGACAAACCTCAAAAAGATTCTAATGGTGCCTCGGCGCCAAAATAATCAATTTTGCGGGGGTAGGGCGCGCTGAAAAATAAACTAATTTTTTTTTTGTCAAAATTTTCCAAAAAGCGCCCAAACCTGCCGTTTTTTGGCCTGTTTTTTGAAACCTTTGCTTGCGGCGCAGAATTTTTGGACAAAATTGGGTCCTCAAAGAATTTTTGCAGTATTATTCGACCCTAAAAAAGATCAGCAAGTTTTTCAAAATTTTTCTAAAATAAGCACCCCCCAAAAAAATTTCTGCGCATGCCACTGAATGCACTGAGTGGCTTTAATCTGATTGAAATTGACTTTGTTGCTCAATAAGTGGTAGCACTAGGGTCTATTTCCAATTAAGTGATTTTCATTATTTTACAAACTTAGTGAAACTCTGAATACAATCAACTATTATTGCATGGAATTTTGGTGCGGGTATTATTTAATCCAGCAGATGCTTTTTTAGTGATTTACAAAAAAACCTTTCAGTTTTCAAGATGTTATACTTAGCCAAAAAAATTTCAAGCCTTAGATCTACAACTCAAAAAAAATTGAACTGAAAAAAAATTTCCTATTTCTGAGGGAAAAAGTGGAGAAAAACTGACACCCCGATTAAAATTTGAAAAGGAAACGTAGAAAAAAAGTGGAGAGAAGCTGAAAACTGGATAAAAAATTAAAAAGGAAATGTAGAAAGTTGATATGTATTGAATTCGTGTTGTGTAGATAGTTTCCTAAAAGATTCCGCAACCCGTTGTTGCATTTAGTTATATTTTGGTTTTTTTTCAAGCTTTCTACAAGCTTGAAACGGTCTGGACAGTTTTCCTTCAAACTTCTTCTTTTATTTGTATTGACTTCTCCACTGTAGAACGAGCGTGGCGAGTTTTAGTGCCTCGCATTTTTGTTCCTGTTTATTTATTTTATCTTTTTTTCATGAGGCACAACTGAAATTTAAAGCTCCCATTACGTCTCCAATAATACTTTTTCAGGTGTAATTTTTTGTAATTTCAAAGTTTTTTGATCGCATCCTTTTTTTGTTTCATATTTTTTATCCTTACGAATTATCAGTTCTGAATACTTTTATGTAAGAAACTCATGGTATATTTTCCGCGCTGTTTTTGTTTATCGAGTAGTGACAGTAACAGAACAAACCTTAAACGACAGTTTTATGGAAAAAAAAGGAATTTTGAGTTAATTCAACAAGTCCCATCTAAATCCATTGATGGCTACGCTACCTAGTAGCTGATAGTTCGAGAATTATGAGTGTTAGTTTTGTAAAAACTATAAGAATATATAGCGCAAAATGCGATTTCTTGTAATTCCTGGGTTGCTGCTATAGTTGAACCGAAATATATTCTAAAAAAATCGTTGTTCAAAAATTTTGAAGATATCTTTGTTTCTTAATAAACAAAGGGTTGCTGGATTTTCAAAAAAAAATGTTTTTCAAAACAAAGGTAGTTATTATTGATTAAAATGAGTTATAATCGGATAAAAATGTCTCATCAAAATTAACCGATTATAATTGACTAAAATCGATCAAAATGTTTCTAAGATTTAGTATAGTTTCGTTTTGAAAGCAAGAGACTATAATCGATTCTTTTTATATGATAGATAAGGCGCGGATCTAGGAATTTCTCGAGGGGGGGAAGCGGAGTTTCAAAAAAATTTTGAACAATTTGACGAAACTTTTTTTTAAGGTCGACCAAAGAAATTGTCTGAGCTCTTCCAAACCACTATGAAGACCATAATTTGATAAAATTTTTTGCGCCGCAAATTTGAAAAAAGGCCAAAGAAAGGCGTTTTAGGCTTTTTTTGGAAATTTTTGACAAAAAAATTGCGGTTTTTTGGCGCCGGCTACCCACTCACATTTAGTATAGATTGGCAGAAAAAATTGTGTTACCTTTCCAAATCTGAAAATAAATTCTTCGCAGCGCGCAAAAGTTTGTTGCGAGCTTTGCCAATTTGGCCACTCGCGGACTAAATTCACCGGGAGAAAGTCCCCCAGGATAAAAACAATTCTATTGATTCCACTTTGAATTGACTTCCATTTCAGCATGCATCGCCATTTTGATATGGCTGTAGCTATACCCTTCTCCTCGATAAACGACAAGAAACGTAGAACGCTTTCTTGTCAAGTTTGAAAGTAGATATCGTCCCCCCTCCAGTTTAATCATAATGGACTTTTCAATAGCTTGCATCAATTCTGTGGGTGATAACTTTCCAGAAACAGAAATCGGAGGTTGTTTCTTTTACTTCTTGCAAGCCATTTACAGAAAGATACTCGAAATTGGCCATGCTAAACAAAATTGCAAGGACAAAGAATTTAACCTAGCTATACATCTTTTAGCTGCTCTTGCGTTTGCCCCGCCCTTACATATAGAAGCCTGGTATAAACAAATACAAATACTAATAAGTTGCCATTTTCCTGACTACTTCATGAACTATTTGAGGACATCTTTGTACGCAAGGAAACGCGAAACACGACGAGACGGAAACTGCGATTCGACATGGATATGTGCAACGTTTACTTCAGGACCAATTGCGACCTTCCCAGGACAAACAATGCTCTTGAAGGATTCCACCGTGGATTCAAACCCATGCTCCGAATGTCAAATCCTGACATATAGAAAATCATTGAGGCCATTCAGAGGGGTTTTGTGAAAGCAGATCAAGTCTATTTACCAAAATGCCAGAACTATTCTAGAAAAAACACATTTAGATTGTCTTTTGAATTGGTTGCTGCAGCGTGCCGATTGTGAGGGGTCGAACAGGGGCGACTGCCTCCCTTCCCCTTCCTCAACTCTCGTTGCTAAACTTTTTCATAGAGTCCCCCCTCTGGTATGATTTTACGACATCCACTTTTGTCAGACCCACTCTAAAAAGATTCTAAAGGTGCCTCGGCGCCAAAATAATCAGTTTTGAGGGGTGAGGGCGCGCAGAAAAAAACACAATTTTTTTGTCAAAATTTTCCAAAAAACGCCCAAACCTGCCTTTTTGGCCTGTTTTTTGGAATTTTTGCATGCGGCGCAGAATTTTTGGACAAAATTGGGTCCTCAAAGTATTTTTGCAGTATTGTTCGACCCTAAAAAAGGTCCGCACATTTTTCAAAATTTTTATAAAATAAGCACCCCCAGAAAAATTTCTGCGCATGCCACTGAGTGCACTGAGTGGCTTCAATCTGATTGAAGTTGACTTTGTCGCTCAATAAGTAGTAGCACCAGGGTCTATTTCCAATTAAGTGTTTTTCATTATTTTACGAACTTAGAGAAACTCTTTATATAATCAACTATTATTGCATGGAATTTTGGTGCGGGTATTATTTAATCCAGCAGACGTTTTTAGTGACTTACAAAGAAACCTTTCAGTTTTCAAGATGTTATACTTAGCCAAAAAATCTTCAAGCATCAGATCTAAAATTGAGAAAAAACTGAACTGAAAAAAATTTCCTATTTCTGAGGAAAAAAGTGGAGAAAAACTGACACTCCGATTAAAATTTGAAAAGTAAATGTAGAAAAAAGTGGAGAAAAGCTGAAAACTGGATAAAAATTTTAAAAGGAAATGTAGAAAGTTGAAATGTAGTAAATTCGTGTAGTGTAGATGGTTTTTTAAAAGATTCCGCAACCCTTTGTTGCATTTAGTTATATATATTTTTTTCAAGCTTTCTACAAACTTGAAACAGTCTGGACAGTTTTCCTTTAAACTTCGTTCTTTTTTGTTTGTATTGAATTTTTCACTGTTCAACGAGCATGACGAATTTTAGTTCCTCGCATTTTGTTCCTTTTGAACTGCTGTTTATTTATTTTATCTTTTTTCATGAGGCACAACTGAAATTGAAAGCTTCTATTATGTCTCCAATAATAGTTTTTCAGGTGTAATCTTTTGTAATTTCAGAGCTTTTTGATCGAATCCTTTCTTTGTTTTATGTTTTTTTATCCATACGAAACATCAGTTCTGAATACTTTCATGTTAGAAGCTCATGGTATGTTTTGCGCGCTGTTTTTTTTATCGAGTAGTGACAGTAACATAACAAACCTTAACCAACAGTTTTATGGAAAAAAAGGAATTTTGAGTTAATCCAAATCTAAATCTATTGATGGCTACGCTACCTAGTAGCTGATAGTTTGAGAATTATGGGTGTTAATTTTGTAAAAAAAGAAGAATATATAGCGCAAAATGCGATTTCTTGTAATTCCTGAGTTGCTGCTATAGTTGAACCAAAAAGAATTCTTAAAAAACTCTTTGTTCGGAAAAATTTGAAGATACCTAATTTTTTAGGAAACAAGGAGTTGATTGACTTTAAAAAATTGTTTTTCGAAAGGTAGTTATTATCGATTATAATGAATTGTAATCACATAAAATCGTATCATCAAAAATAAACGATTCTATTTGATTAGCATCAATCATAATATTCCTAAGATTTAGTATAGTTTCGTTTTGAAGGCATGAGATTATAATCGACTATTAATTGAGTATAATTGATTCTTTTTATATGATAAATCAGGCGCGGATCTAGAAACTTCTCGAGATTTGCGGAATTTCAAAAAAGTTTTGACATTTTTGACGAACATTTTTTTTCTTTAGTTCAACCAAGTAGATTTTCTGAGCCCTCCCAAACCAATATAAAGACTCTAGTTTGGTAAAATTTTCTACGCCGCAGGCAACTTTTGAAAAAAAGGCCAAATAAAGGCGTTTTAGGCAATTTTTGGAAAACTTTGGCAAAAGTATCGCGGCTTTTTTTGGCGCGCGCTCACCACTCAAAGTTAGTATAAATTGACGCCAACGGCGCCTTAAGAAAAATTTTAGGGTCAGTTAGCCAAAAATGGATATCTCAAAATAGTTTAAAGAGGGGACCTTTTTGGTCGGCAGGGGGTCGAATTCCTGAGGGAACGGCGTCCGCCCCCATACCTCCCTAAATCCGCCAATTCGATAGATTATTATTTTTTGAAATAGGGTGCGTGATTGAAAAAGAATGTATGTACATTGTAAACCATAGAAACAAGACAGTTCAAATTCCAGAAAAAGCCGTGTATGTTCCTACTGCCCCTAATTGGTATTGAATTGTTGTTGGTGAAGAAAAAAAACGAAAATCAAAAATTTTAGACAACATCGAAGATAAAATTGGAAATTTTAGTCGTACGAAATTAATACAAACGATTAGCTTGCAAAAGTTGCAAAAGGTCCGCAAAAAGGTCCGCAAAACTATCAAAATGTTTTCTAAAAAAATGCACCCGCGCATGCCACTGAGTGCACTGAGTGGCTGTAATCTGATTGAAATTGACTTTGTCGCTCAATAAGTAGTAGCACTAGGGTCTATTTCCAAATCAAGGTTTTTCATTTTTTTACGAAATTAGAGAAATTTATAAAATAATCAAGTAGTTTTGCATGGATTTTGGTGCGGGTATTATTTAATCCAGCAGACGCTTTTTTAGTGACTTACAATGAAATCTTTCAGTTTTTAAGATGTTATACTGAGCCAAATACTCTTCAAGCATTAGATCTACAACTCGAAAAAAAATTGAACCGAAAAAAGTTTTTTCTTTTTCTGAGGGAAAAAAGGGAGAAAAACTGACACCTTGATTAAAGTTTTAAAAGGAAACGTAAAAAAAAGGGGAGAAAAACTCACAACTGGATAAAAATTTGGAAAGGAAACGTAGAAACTTGAAATGTAGTAAAATCGTGTTGTGTAGATAGTTTCTGAAAAGATTCAGCAACCCTTTGTTGCATATACCTATATTTTTTTTCAAGCTTTCTACAATCGTCAAACGGTCTGGACAGTTTTCCTTCAAACCTCGTTCTTTTTTTGTATTGATTTCTTCACTGTTAAACAAGCGTGGTAATTTTTAACTCCTCGTTTTTTTGTTCCTTTTGAACTGCTATTTATTTATTTTATCTTATTTTCATGAGGCACAACTGATTTTAAAAGCTCTCATTATGTCTCCAATAATAAATTTTCAGGTGTAAGCTATTGGAATTTCAAAGGTCGCATCCTTTTTTTGTTTCAAGTGCTTTTTATCCATACGAAACATCAGTTCTGAATATTTTCGTGTTAGAAGCTCATTGTATGTTTTCCGCAGTGTTTTTTTTATCGAGTAGTGTCGGTACAAGAACAAGCATTAATCGACAGTCTTATGGAAAAAAAGTAATTTTGAGTTAATCCAACAAGTCCCATCTAATTCCATTGATGGCTACGCGACCTAGTAGCTGATAGTTTGAGAATTATGGGTGTTAGTTTTGTAAAAAAAAAAATAGAAGAATATAGCGCAAAATGCGATTTATTGTAATTCCTGAGTTGCTGCTATAGCTGAACCAAAATGAAATCTAAAAAAACTCTTTATTCAGAAAAATTTGAAGATATCTAATTTCCTAAGAAACAAAGAGTTGCTTGACTTTAAAAAAAATGTTTTTCAAAAGGTAGTTATAATCGATTATAATGAAATGTAATCACATAAAAACGTATCATCAAAAATAACCAATTTTTTAATTGACTAACATCGATTATAAAGTTCCTAAGATTTGGTATAGTTTCATTTTGAAGGCAAGAGATTATAATGGATTATTAATTGATTATAATTGACTCTTTTTATATGATAAATCAGGCGCAGATCTAGAAACCTCTCGAGGGGAGGAGCGGATTTTCAAAAACGTTTTGAAACTTTTGACGAACTTTTTTCTTTGGTTCGACCAAGTAGATTTTCTGATTTCTTCCAAACCAATTTAAAGACTCTAATTTGATAAAATTTTCTTCGCCGCAGGCAAATTTTGAAAAAAAGGCCAAAGAAAGGCATTTTAAGCACTTTTTGGAAAACTTCGGCAAAAATATCGCGGTTTTTTTGGCGCGGACTCCCCACTCAAATTTAGTATAGATTGGAGCCGACGGCGCCTTAAAAAATTGTTAAGGTCAGTTAGCCAAAAATGTATATCTCAAAATAGTTTAAAGAGGGGACCTTTTCGGTCGGCAGGGGGTCGAATTCCTGAGGGAACGGCGTCCGCCCCCATACCTACCTAAACCGCTAATTCGATAGATTATTATTTTTTGAAATTGGGTGCGGGGTTGAAAATGAAGTGTATGTACATTGTAAAACATAGAAACAAGAGAGTTCGTACCCCAGGACAAAGCTCTGTACGTTCCTACTGCCCCTAATTGGTAATGAATTGTTGTTGGTGAAGAAAAAAACCAAAAAACAAAAACTTTAGAAAACATCAAATATGAAACTGATAGTTTTAGTCGTACGAAATTAATATTAACGATTAGCTTGCAAAACTTGCAAAAAGGTCCGCAAACTTTTCAAAATTTTTTTCTAAAATAAGCACCCCCAGAAAAATTTCTGCGCATGCCACTGAGTGAACTGAGTGGCTGTAATCTGATTGAAATTGACTTTGTCGCTCAATAAGTAGTAGCACTAGGGTCTATTTCCAAATAAGTGTTTTTTTATTATTTTACGAATTTAGAGAACCTCTTAAAATAATCAACTATTTTTGCATGGATTTTGGTACGGGTATTATTTAATCCAGCAGACGCTTTTTTAGTGACTTACAGAGAAACCTTTTATTTTTCAAGTTGTTATACTTAGCCAGAAAATTTTCAAGCATTAGATCTACAACTCGGAAAAAAATTGAACCGAAAATTTTTTTTCCTATTTCTCAGGGAAAATAAAAAGGAGAAAAACTGACACCTCGATTAAAATTTGAAAAGGAAACGTAGAAAAAAAGTGGAGAAAAACTGACAACTGGATAAAAATTTGAAAAAGTAACGTAGAAATTTGAAATGTAGCGAATTCGTGTTGTGTAGATAGTTTATGAAAGGTTCAGCAACCCTTTGCTGCATTTACCTATATATTTTTTTTTGAAGCTTTCTACAAAGTTGAAACAGTTTGGACAGTTTTCCTTCAAACCTCGTTCTTTTTTATTTGTATTGAATTCTTCACTGTTGAACGAGCGTGGCGATTTTTAGTTCCTCGCATTTTCGTTTCTTTTGAACTGTTGTTTATTTATTTTATCTTATATTTTTGAGGCACAACTGAAATTAAAAGCTCTCATTATGTCTCCAATAATAATATTTCAGGTGTAATCTATTGTAATTTCAAAGCTTTTTGGTCGCATCCTTTTTTTGTTTCATGCTTTTTCTATCCATACCAAACAACAGTTCTGAATATTTTCATGTTAGAAGCGCATGGTATATTTTCCGCGCTGTTTTTTTTATCGAGTAGTGACAGTACCAGAACTAACATTAACCGACAGTTTTATGGAAAAAAAAGAATTTTGAATTAATTCAACAGGTCCCATCTAATTCCATTGACGGCTACGCTACCTAGTAGCTGATAGTTTGAGAATTATGGGTGTTAGTTTTGTACAAAAAAAATAGAAGAATATATAGCGCAAAAAGCGACTTCTTGTAATTCCTTCTGCTATAGTTGAACAAAAAGAATTCTATAAAAACTCTTTGGTCGGAAAAATTTGAAGATATCTAAATTTTTAGGAAACAAAGAGTTGATTGAATTTAAAAATTGTTTTTCGAAAGTAATTTATTATCGATTATAATGAATTGTAATCACATAAAAACGTATCACCAAAAATAACCGATTCTAATTGACTAGCATCGATCATAATGTTCCTAAGATTTAGTATAGTTTCGTTTTGAAAGCAAGAGACTATAATCGATTTTTAATTGATTATAATCGATTCTTTTTATATGATAGATCAGGCGCGGATCTAGAAACTTCTCGAGGGGAGGAGCGGATTTTCGAAAAAGTTTTGAAAATTTACACGAGTTTTTTTTCCTTAGTTCGACCAAATTGATTTTCTGAGCTCTCCCAAACCAATATTCAGACCCTAATTTGATAAAAATTTCTTCGACGCAGGCAAATTTTGAAAAAACTGCCAAAGAAAAGCCTTTAAGGCACTTTATAGAAAAATTCGGCAAAAAATATCGCGGTTTTTTTGGCGCGCGCTCTCCACTCAAAGTTAGTATAGATTGGCGCCAATGGCGCCTTAAGAAAAACTTTAAGGTCAGTTAGCCAAAAATTGATATCTCAAAATTGTTTAAAGAGGAGACCTTTTCGGTCGGCAGGGGGTCGAATTCCTGGCGGAAGGGCGTCCGCCCCCCATATCCACTTAAATTCGCTTTGCGTGCGGGATTGAAAATGAAGTGTATGTACATTGTAAAACAGAGAAACAAGACAATTCGAACCCCAGGACAAAGCCCTGTATGTTCCTACTGCCCCTAATTGGTATTGAATTGTTGTTGGTGAAGAAAAAAACCAAAAATCAAAAATTTTAGACAATCAAGGACAAAATTGAAATTTTAGTCGTAAGAAATTAATACTAACAATTACCTTGCGTTAACTCATTTTTGATTATATTAAAACGCGAGATATTTGCCAATCTTGAGGAAAAAGTACTATTTTTTTGAAATTGAAAATAATTTTTTCGCAGCTCGCCAAATTTTGTTGAGAAGTTCGCCCCTGAAAAAATAATAAAAAATCACCCTTATGATTCCATTTTGAATTGATTTCAGTTAAAACAAGCATCACCATTTTGACATGACTGTATCTATGCCCTTATCCTTAGTTTCTATCCATACCAAACAACAGTTCTGAATATTTTCATGTTAGAAGCGCATGGTATATTTTCCGCGCTGTTTTTTTTATCGAGTAGTGACAGTACCAGAACTAACATTAACCGACAGTTTTATGGAAAAAAAAGAATTTTGAATTAATTCAACAGGTCCCATCTAATTCCATTGACGGCTACGCTACCTAGTAGCTGATAGTTTGAGAATTATGGGTGTTAGTTTTGTACAAAAAAAATAGAAGAATATATAGCGCAAAAAGCGACTTCTTGTAATTCCTTCTGCTATAGTTGAACAAAAAGAATTCTATAAAAACTCTTTGGTCGGAAAAATTTGAAGATATCTAATTTTTTAGGAAACAAAGAGTTGATTGAATTTAAAAATTGTTTTTCGAAAGTAATTTATTATCGATTATAATGAATTGTAATCACATAAAAACGTATCACCAAAAATAACCGATTCTAATTGACTAGCATCGATCATAATGTTCCTAAGATTTAGTATAGTTTCGTTTTGAAAGCAAGAGACTATAATCGATTTTTAATTGATTATAATCGATTCTTTTTATATGATAGATCAGGCGCGGATCTAGAAACTTCTCGAGGGGAGGAGCGGATTTTCGAAAAAGTTTTGAAAATTTACACGAGTTTTTTTTCCTTAGTTCGACCAAATTGATTTTCTGAGCTCTCCCAAACCAATATTCAGACCCTAATTTGATAAAAATTTCTTCGACGCAGGCAAATTTTGAAAAAACTGCCAAAGAAAAGCCTTTAAGGCACTTTATAGAAAAATTCGGCAAAAAATATCGCGGTTTTTTTGGCGCGCGCTCTCCACTCAAAGTTAGTATAGATTGGCGCCAATGGCGCCTTAAGAAAAACTTTAAGGTCAGTTAGCCAAAAATTGATATCTCAAAATTGTTTAAAGAGGAGACCTTTTCGGTCGGCAGGGGGTCGAATTCCTGGCGGAAGGGCGTCCGCCCCCCATATCCACTTAAATTCGCTTTGCGTGCGGGATTGAAAATGAAGTGTATGTACATTGTAAAACAGAGAAACAAGACAATTCGTACCCCAGGACAAAGCCCTGTATGTTCCTACTGCCCCTAATTGGTATTGAATTGTTGTTGGTGAAGAAAAAAACCAAAAATCAAAAATTTTAGACAATCAAGGACAAAATTGAAATTTTAGTCGTAAGAAATTAATACTAACAATTACCTTGCGTTAACTCATTTTTGATTATATTAAAACGCGAGATATTTGCCAATCTTGAGGAAAAAGTACTATTTTTTTGAAATTGAAAATAATTTTTTCGCAGCTCGCCAAATTTTGTTGAGAAGTTCGCCCCTGAAAAAATAATAAAAAATCACCCTTATGATTCCATTTTGAATTGATTTCAGTTAAAACAAGCATCACCATTTTGACATGACTGTATCTATGCCCTTATCCTTAGTAAACGACTAGAATTTGAAAGCAGGTATCGTCCCCCCCGTTCAATCATGTTTTACTTTGAAATGGCTTGCATCAATTTTGTGGGTGACAACTTTCCAAGTACAGAAATCAAAGGTTGTTTCTTTCATTTCGCGCAAGCTATTTACAGAAAGATACTCGAAATTGGTTATGATGTACAGTATTGCGAGGACAAGGAATTTAACCTAGCTATACGTCTTTTTGCGTTTGCCCCGCCTGTACATTTATAAGCCTGGTATAAACGAATACTAGTAATTTGTCACACTCCTGGCGCTAACAAGAACTTTTTTGAGGACACCTTTTTTGAGGACACCAAACTCGACGAGACGGAAATCGCGATTCGACAAGGATATATGGAACGGTTACTTTAGGACCACTGACGACCTCCCCAGGACAAACAATGTTCTTGGACGATTCCACCGTGGATTCAAATCCATGCTCCAAATGTCAAGTCCTGACATATGGAAATTCAGTGAGGCCACTCAGAGGCAGCAGTCACTGCAAAATTTTAGTTTCGCTCAAATGCAGCTCGTCAAGAAAGTTCGCACAAGGAAAGAGAATAATTTTGGGAGGATAAAAATAATTGTTTGCTCTGCCGCTAACTACAAAGAGTTGGGTTATCTTAAAGCCATGGCTGTTGACTTGTCCTTTTAGTTTTTAGTCTTTATTCTATCTACGTCTTTTCCGTTAAGTGTTTTTCATCATTTAATTCAAGCTTTAGTGTCGCTGCTTTGTTCAATTCGAATGTGGGGTATTTTAAACTAAGAACTGGGGGAGTTTGTCCTAGGGGGGTTTGGTCCTACGGGGGATTTAGTCCTGCAAGATTTTATCCGGTGGGATTTTATCCTGAGGGATTAGTACTAGACCCCAATTTCGCAATTTTCAAACCCCAGTGTGTTACAAAAAAAACTAAGTTATGATATCATTGGCTCTTTCCACATCCTCCACATTTTCAAACCCCAGTGTGTTACAAAAAAAAACTAAGTTAAGATATCATTGGCTCTTTCCACATCCTCCACATTCCAAACTTCATAGTTTTGTTACGCGTTATAACGACTAAATGCGCAATGGTACGATTTAAGGTATGGAGAATAAATCGGCGGGTAAATCCGCCATATATTGAAGCCAAAATTACATCAGAAAAAAAAAGAAAAACGTAAATTGCATAAGAACTACATAACAGTTGAATAACAACAGTGAAAATCTGTCGTTATGTTGCCTACCTTAATATAATATTAGTTTCCGGCTTGTCGGAAAGTTAATTTTTTTTCGGTTTGTTGGCCTGTCACCAATCAATTTGTTCACAATCGGTGGTTTAATCCCCATGCCCAATTTCATTGCCTTGTTGTGACAAAGTTAAAATAGTTTTTCGAAAAAGTTTTTGACTCCCTGGGTTCATTTGAACCCAGGTAGTCAACAACTAAACTAAAACATAAAAAAGTTTTGGTTAAAACAGTATCGTTCGTAAAAACTGTCTCGATCGCCGGCTGATTAAAAAATACCTCAAGCCCAAAAAGTCGTACGAGTAATAGGAAATAGCAAAAGCAGCCAACAGCAAACATTCGAGAGAGGGGAGAAATGCTGTTTACACGAGAAAAATAATAGTAACAAGCTTATAACATGTTCGTATAACAGGGAGGGGCCATAATTGTTTAAGGGCAACTGAAATTTAAGGCCAATTCAAAACAATTTTGGTTGAAAAATTGACAAAACAATCGAAAAAAATGTTTCGATTTTCAATTCACATCACCACACATACTATGTAAGATACAAAGAGTGTGTTTAGCGGGTGCTAGAGAGTTCAATCTTTTAGCAGACGCATCAATTAGCAAGTCCGAACGCTGATTTCAAAAGTGGACTCGGCGATTAGCGACAGTTTGCTTTGCTGCGCTTCCTTTAGCCATGGGTATTGTTGTGCGCGTAATATTTGTTTTGCCGCTAATTTGGACTAATGTGTTTCTGAAATTGATATTTATTTGAACAAAATTGTGAGATAATTGGCCCAATTGGGGAAATTTGACCCACGACTGATCGTAATTTTGAGTTCGTAAATCAAGCATGCATCCCTTTGTTACGTTGGTCTTCTAAAAGACTCATTTTCAGTTTTTATGTTAAAAGATTGGTCTGGTAAGCGATTAGTCCCCTGTTTATCGTCTTTTGTTGTTTCAAAAAGACTAATGTTGGTGAATGACAATACAATTTGGAATGCATTAATTCGTCGCTTACGCATGTTATAAAAACGGACCAAATGGACCAAACTAGCCCCCCGTAAGTTGACGAAAAAAATCACAGGTTAAATATCTTATTTTAATTTGAGCTCTGGACAATATCTCCCATATAAAATTTAAAAAAACGGTCAAAAACGTTTGATCTACTTAACCATTGTCCCCGACTTTTCAAGAACGGGAAAATTGTTAAGTAGGTTGACTTAATCGATATTTCGGGTGTTTTTTCTTATTTGGCCCATTACTGATATTATTCATATTTGAAACACGGATCAAAATGTTCAAATCAATTTTTCAAAGGACCTCTTTCTTGTTTTGGCATAAAATTGGGTCTAATCTACTGAATAAAAAAATATTTGTCAAAAAAACTCCAATCATACAATTTCTATATAGAAAATGTGTGACTAACAATTTTTTGATCGCGCCAAAAACTTTTCCAAGCTATTTTGAAGTCGCCCCAAAAAATTTTATTTCTGATTTTTTTTCTACCACGAATGGAGTTTTTTAGTCAAACAAGCATTTTTCAAAAAAAATTTCCATCCAAAAAATAATTTCCCAATTAAGCGTATTTTTTCCTTATATATTGAGCGTATTTTTTTTCCTTTTCGCTTAATATTTGTTTTTCAAAAACGCTAACAACTTATTGATTTTCAAATGGCATGTTTAATTTATGTATTCCTTAATCAATGTCTGATCATTTAAAATTTTCAAATTTTAAAAATAATCATCGTTGAAAATGTTTGCCAACTTCTAAAACTTTGTTTCTTATCTTATATCATTTGTCTAAGACAGACCGAAGATCATTCAGGTATAATTCTATGCGTTGTAATTGCAACATCGTCCAACAATTGGTGATTCCAGCTTTGAGTAGACTAAGGTTTTTTTCACTTTCATTCGGTTACAAGCACAACCCAAAAGTTTTCAGAAATCAAACTTTTTGGCTCATGGAAAAATACTTTATCATTTAAGTTTCTTGATTTGAAAATATTTTTTCAAAGAGATTTTATACAATTTCATGTACCTATGGAATTGTATGGTAGGAAGCTTTTCTTATATGGCAATTGTTTGATAAAAAGTTTTGGTCAGCACTGGCAATCAGATGCGCAATTCGGATTTTACATATAACGTTCTGCTGCTAATTTACTATGCTTTTATTAGTGGGGTGGCAATTCTTCAGTTAGCACCCCTAACACAGGGTGGCGATTATCAAATAGGAAAGTAATCAAACTAGCCTAATTATGAACCGATTGAAAATGCGCAAGCCAGCGGAAATTTTACGTCACATCAATAAAATTTGCCTAACTTTTGTAACTTTTTCATATATGTTACTTAAATATTATATAAAAACTACAAATTATCGGCTGGTTGATACTTCGGCTGGTTTAACCAAAAAATGACTGAAAAAGATCCATAATTACTTGGCACTTTCTTCGAAAGTAGGAACTACGTACAGCAAAATCAGCAGAGAGAAATATTCAAAGCTCCCAAAATAAAAAATCAGTCGCATAAGTCCCAAAATTTTCTTATTGAATTCTGATTGGTTGGAATTTGAGCCAACGAAGTTATGGATTGAATATTTACTCTTCAAGCAGCATAAACTCAAGCTGCAGAATAGTTACTGCCGAAGCCGCGCCAACGTAATGTGAGCTTGCCAAGAGAGGGTAGGTAGAGTTGACAATGTACTAGTACCACCTAAAACCAGTACCGTACGTACCCGTACGTACCAGTACGTACCCGTATGTACCAGTACGTACTAGTAAATGTACTAGTACCACAATAAAGATTTCTTTCAGGCTAAAAAAAACTTGTTTCGAAAAAATCGTCATTTGGATAATTGGTTTTATCCACATTATCACGTAAAACAGAGTTAAAACGCTAAAAAAACGCGAAAAATAATTTCTCAGCTCCCAAAAAAAGGTCATTTTAAAATCAAATTTGAAAGGTTTTTTGTACCCACTTTTGGAGTTTTCATCCTTCTCAAATTTTGTTGGGTCAAATAACGAGGCTTTCAGGAAATGCTTTTGTTTTTAGAAGAACCAATATATTTGGAGTAGTTTTTGATTAGCTAAAAAAGCCAAAAATGATTGTTTTTGGGGTAAGTTTTGGGGCCCGAATTTTGCAAAACAAATTGCACCATTTTAATTCCCGCACTCAGTAAAAAAGAGAACATAATAGATTATATTACAAACATAATTGTACTTTTATCAAATTTATAATTAATTATAAGCGCAAATTTAGGTGTTTAAACAATTTATAATCCAGTATAATGATAACATTTTTCGTGACATTATCATAAAATGTAATCAATTATAGTTTTTTATAATTTTTCCGAAATTCTCCTATAATCTACTATAATCTCGTATAATCTCTTATAAGCAATTATGATCTCTTATAATAGGTTATAATCCTTTTTTCGGTCAAAAATCTTTAAAAATGAGATTTCGTGTCACTCTTTGGCTCACCTGAACACAAAGTTTTACCACGAAACAAAAATTTCGTAGCATTTGAAGCAGTGTGCTGATGTTTTGGTGAACAAAAAACTTAAAATGTACAGCATGAAACAATTATAATGAAGAAGGAATGAAAATAATAACGTTACAAATTTAAACTGAACTAAAAACTGTTAAAACAATTTTTCCCATTTTTCTTATAAACCAACGTCTACGAAAAGCATGAATGTCGCAACAAAAAGGGCAAACAAAAGGGATTATAAGCAATTATAATCTATTATAATTGGTTTTTCTGCAAAACAAAAGACTTAGAAATTCGGTTCAAAGTAATCGATTATAATCAATTATAATGTATTATAATTGAGTATATATGATTTGAAAAAGAGAGATTCTAATCGATTATTAATAGATTAAAATCAATTTTTTCTCACTTTTTGTTAGACTTGTACTAAAGTCTCATTATAACCGATTAATAACGCTTGAAACTATATGCGGAGACAAACTGACCACCGTGTTGGCAAGGTACTAGAACCTCTTGACTTTCTTACCGTAGCGTACTAGTACCGGTACTATGCCAACTCTAAGGGTAGGACTCTATACATAATTTAGAGACGGTTATCGCCGCCAAGCGGCGACCTTGAACCGACACTCGGCCAATTTAATCTTTTACCAATTAGAAATTTGATACTTATGTGACTGCGTTTTTATTTTGGGACCTATGGGACTGATGTTTCACTTTGGGACCTTTGAATACGCACCGCTATTACAAAACTACTCTAAAAGTAGTAAAATATCAAAACAAAAGACAAAAACGTTAAAAACAACATTAAAATATAACAATAGAGCCGATCATGCCAAAATTAGGCTAATTTTTTACCAAATGCTGAAAAGTTAAAGTAAAACAGAAAATGTCTCTTTCACTTAGAAATGGTGATTATTGCACAAGAGATCAAAACTATCGTATATGCTTAAACCTTGAATTATAGTTAAATTGAAGGAATGGAGTTGGTTTTTAAAAGGAAGGGAGTATTATGAACAAATTAATTAGGGAGTTGATACAGTTATGAATATCTCATTTAGGAAGTTCTCAAAATAGACCCCATCCCGAGTAATTTATAGACACTCAGGATAGAAAAGTTTTATGATGAGGGAAAGGATTGCTTTAAAAATAAGAAAAATATCGAGATTTTTAAGATTGGTTTAACCTTGAGCTACCCGCAAAACGCTGTAAAGGTCCTTTTTTTGACAAAATTTTGCCACAGAGGCAAGTATTTGGAAAATTTTTGGCAAAAAATTGAGGTTTTGAACACTTTTTTGGCGCCTGCTCCCTATGTTCATCTCAATTAATTATTTAATTGTTGATTTACTGGAAAACTTTGTTGTTCCCTGATAATCAAAAATAGTTTATTGTTGTATAACTGGAAAAAAAATTTGTTCCCGGATGGCCAAAAAAAATGTATTCTGGGATAGCCGAAAAAAATATTGCGTTATCAAAGTAGTCGCACTTTTGTTGCTTCATAATTCCATTAAATCAAAACTTTTACGCATAGAAAATGTTTTGAGTCCGACTCAAAACATTTTCTATGCGTAAAAGTTTTGATTTAGAGTCTATTGGAGTCTATTTGTTAGGTGAGCTCCGGAAAAAACAAGATAATCTAATCGTTCGAATAAAAGTGGTCCAAATTTTGTGGCGAATTTGCCTTTTTACTCAACTATTATCTTTAGTTTTTATTTTTTTTCGGTTATCCGGGAATACGGCTCTGTGGGTACGCACCCTCCACTGAAGGTAAAGGTTGTTGGTCTCTGACAATAGTTCTGTTTCAGTTAGCAACTTCAGTTATGATTGCAATAGTTTCCTCTTGCTGCGTTTTCCTAGGCGTGACGTAATATACGCGTGCTGGCGGAACTTGTAAGTTGTTTTCAAGGTGCATAGAATTTGATGCCTGCTCGACTTTCACAGCGTTGGTGTCATTACCTGAAAAGTTTTTTTTTCAGCTTTACCAAAATCTCAATGATCAAATCTCTTTATTTTGAAACACTGATTATGTATAAACGCGAAGCAATTTGAGGATCTTGCTAACTATCCCCCCTATGGTACCTTTTATAACAATTCTCCCCCTTATAAAGAAAGAATTGAATAGTTAAGCGTATACGAATAGGGTGGGGGGGGTAGTAGTAAACAAGATCCCAATTTGAAACACTTGTGGGAAAGTATGAGGCTGCGTCCCTCGCAATAATTGCAGCCTACGAAATATATGCAAATTCATTCATATGATGCAACTTTTCGGCTGGTTATATACTCCGCGCCATTTTCGGTTGGTTTATACTTCGGCTGGTTTAACCAAAAAATGACTGAAAAAGATCCATAATTACTTGGCACTTTCTTCGAAAGTAGGAACTACGTACAGCAAAATCAGCAGAGAGAAATATTCAAAGCTCCCAAAATAAAAAATCAGTCGCATAAGTCCCAAAATTTTCTTATTGAATTCTGATTGGTTGGAATTTGAGCCAACGAAGTTATGGATTGAATATTTACTCTTCAAGCAGCATAAACTCAAGCTGCAGAATAGTTACTGCCGAAGCCGCGCCAACGTAATGTGAGCTTGCCAAGAGAGGGTAGGTAGAGTTGACAATGTACTAGTACCACCTAAAACCAGTACCGTACGTACCCGTACGTACCAGTACGTACCCGTATGTACCAGTACGTACTAGTAAATGTACTAGTACCACAATAAAGATTTCTTTCAGGCTAAAAAAAACTTGTTTCGAAAAAATCGTCATTTGGATAATTGGTTTTATCCACATTATCACGTAAAACAGAGTTAAAACGCTAAAAAAACGCGAAAAATAATTTCTCAGCTCCCAAAAAAAGGTCATTTTAAAAACAAATTTGAAAGGTTTTTTGTACCCACTTTTGGAGTTTTCATCCTTCTCAAATTTTGTTGGGTCAAATAACGAGGCTTTCAGGAAATGCTTTTGTTTTTAGAAGAACCAATATATTTGGAGTAGTTTTTGATTAGCTAAAAAAACCAAAAATGATTGTTTTTGGGGTAAGTTTTGGGGCCCGAATTTTGCAAAACAAATTGCACCATTTTAATTCCCGCACTCAGTAAAAAAGAGAACATAATAGATTATATTACAAACATAATTGTACTTTTATCAAATTTATAATTAATTATAAGCGCAAATTTAGGTGTTTAAACAATTTATAATCCAGTATAATGATAACATTTTTCGTGACATTATCATAAAATGTAATCAATTATAGTTTTTTATAATTTTTCCGAAATTCTCCTATAATCTACTATAATCTCGTATAATCTCTTATAAGCAATTATGATCTCTTATAATAGGTTTTAATCCTTTTTTCGGTCAAAAATCTTTAAAAATGAGATTTCGTGTCACTCTTTGGCTCACCTGAACACAAAGTTTTACCACGAAACAAAAATTTCGTAGCATTTGAAGCAGTGTGCTGATGTTTTGGTGGTCAAAAAACTTAAAATGTACAGCATGAAACAATTATAATGAAGAAGGAATGAAAATAATAACGTTACAAATTTAAACTGAACTGAAAACTGTTAAAACAATTTTTCCCATTTTTCTTATAAACCAACGTCTACGAAAAGCATGAAATGTAAGCTATTCAAGCGGAATGTCGCAACAAAAAGGGCAAACAAAAGGGATTATAAGCAATTATAATCTATTATAATTGGTTTTTCTGCAAAACAAAAGACTTAGAAATTCGGTTCAAAGTAATCGATTATAATCAATTATAATGTATTATAATTGAGTATATATGATTTGAAAAAGAGAGATTCTAATCGATTATTAATAGATTAAAATCAATTTTTTCTCACTTTTTGTTAGACTTGTACTAAAGTCTCATTATAACCGATTAATAACGCTTGAAACTATATGCGGAGACAAACTGACCACCGTGTTGGCAAGGTACTAGAACCTCTTGACTTTCTTACCGTAGCGTACTAGTACCGGTACTATGCCAACTCTAAGGGTAGGACTCTATACATAATTTAGAGATGGTTATCGCCGCCAAGCGGCGACCTTGAACCGACACTCGGCCAATTTAATCTTTTACCAATTAGAAATTTGATACTTATGTGACTGCGTTTTTATTTTGGGACCTATGGGACTGATGTTTCACTTTGGGACCTTTGAATACGCACCGCTATTACAAAACTACTCTAAAAGTAATAAAATATCAAAACAAAAGACAAAAACGTTAAAAACAACATTAAAATATAACAATAGAGCCGATCATGCCAAAATTAGGCTAATCTTTTACCGAATGCTGAAAAGTTAAAGTAAAACAGAAAATGTCTCTTTCACTTAGAAATGGTGATTATTGCACAAGAGATCAAAACTATCGTATATGCTTAAACCTTGAATTATAGTTAAATTGAAGGAATGGAGTTGGTTTTTAAAAGGAAGGGAGTATTATGAACAAATTAATTAGGGAGTTGATACAGTTATGAATATCTCATTTAGGAAGTTCTCAAAATAGACCCCATCCCAAGTTATTTATAGACACTCAGGATAGAAAAGTTTTATGATGAGGGAAAGGATTGCTTTAAAAATAAGAAAAATATCGAGATTTTTAAGATTGGTTTAACCTTGAGCTACCCGCAAAACGCTGTAAAGGTCCTTTTTTGACAAAATTTTGCCACAGAGGCAAGTATTTGGAAAATTTTTGGCAAAAAATTGAGGTTTTGAACACTTTTTTGGCGCCTGCTCCCTATGTTCATCTCAATACACTTATTTAATTTTGCTTCTAATTGTTGATTTACTGGAAAACTTTGTTGTTCCCTGATAATCAAAAATAGTTTATTGTTGTATAACTGGAAAAAAAATTAGTTCCCGGATGGCCAAAAAAAATGTATTCTGGGATAGCCGAAAAAAATATTGCGTTATCAAAGTAGTCGCACTTTTGTTGCTTCATAATTCCATTAAATCAAAACTTTTACGCATAGAAAATGTTTTGAGTCCGACTCAAAACATTTTCTATGCGTAAAAGTTTTGATTTAGAGTCTATTGGAGTCTATTTGTTAGGTGAGCTCCGGAAAAAACAAGATAATCTAATCGTTCGAATAAAAGTGGTCCAAATTTTGTGGCGAATTTGCCTTTTTACTCAACTATTATCTTTAGTTTTTATTTTTTTTCGGTTATCCGGGAATACGGCTCTGTGGGTACGCACCCTCCACTGAAGGTAAAGGTTGTTGGTCTCTGACAATAGTTCTGTTTCAGTTAGCAACTTCAGTTATGATTGCAATAGTTTCCTCTTGCTGCGTTTTCCTAGGCGTGACGTAATATACGCGTGCTGGCGGATCTTGTAAGTTGTTTTCAAGGTGCATAGAATTTGATGCCTGCTCGACTTTCACAGCGTTGGTGTCATTACCTGAAAAGTTTTTTTTTTCAGCTTTACCAAAATCTCAATGATCAAATCTCTTTATTTTGAAACACTGATTATGTATAAACGCGAAGCAATTTGAGGATCTTGCTAACTATCCCCCCTATGGTACCTTTTATAACGATTCTCCCCCTTATAAAGAAAGAATTGAATAGTTAAGCGTATACGAATAGGGTGGGGGGGTAGTAGTAAACAAGATCCCAATTTGAAACACTTGTGGGAAAGTATGAGGCTGCGTCCCTCGCAATAATTGCAGCCTACGAAATATATGCAAATTCATTCATATGATGCAACTTTTCGGCTGGTTATATACTCCGCGCCATTTTCGGTTGGTTTATACTTCGGCTGGTTTTACTCTCGGACAGAAAGACACAGCTGAGATTTTTCATTGGTTCGCCTTGTCATCTCTTTCAGATTTTGTTTTCAAATGAAAAGATTTCTCAAAAAATTTGCTGAACTGTGATTGAAGTTTTTTGACCTAGTTGAACCAAAATAGACTATTCAGAAAATTTTAAGGCTCTTGAAATGGGGGATTCGACCAATCAGAAAGCAGCAAACTAAGTTTCTCAAAACAAAGCACTAGCGCTAATTTACTGTTTTTAGTCATAGGGGTGGAGATTCTTAAGTAGGTACCGTAGATGGGGAGAGAGATTGTTTATTAGATCTAAATTTAGTACCAATTTTCCTCGAAACGCTTATGCGAAAGCAAAGGATATTGTTTGCATTCTTTGAAGTTTATGATGTAAATCATAAGTTCAAAGAAGGCAAACAATATCTTTTGCTTTCGCATAAGCGTTTCGAGGAAAATTGAAACTAATTTTTTCTAAATAGTCTATTTTAGTTGGGGACCGACCTTTTACCAGAATGACCTTTTACCAGAAATGTTAGAACATGGACCTTTTACCAGACTCGATAAACAAATTTGATTGACAGATGTAATGACGCCTTTTAGTCAGGTTAAAGACAATGATTTCACGGTTTCCCAAGAAAGTTCTGTTTGTTCTAGCCGCTTACTTTTCAAATCCTCCACTAAATTTAACTTATACTAATTGAGTTTTTGCACTGTGGTCTGGTAAAAGGTCGGTCTGGTAAAAGACCTAGCCCCGAAACCGGTATTATTGTTCATAAAAATCGGCTTCTGCTCACAGCTGCACTTGTTCGCACATTATCCTGCTGTGTAATTGTGCTGCGTAATTTTAATTCGTATTTTTGTTGCATTTGTTGTTTAATTCTCGTATTTCGCTGTTTATTTGTCCTATTGTTACTGTTTATTTCTCATATTTTTTCTGTTTATTATTCGTACTTTTGCTGTTTACTATTCCAACTTTCGAAGAAAACGGAATATTTATGCTCGGTTTGGTTTTTTCATGTCAATTTTCACCGGTCCAAATAATAATTTTCAACAAAAGTTTTTTCATACCCCATTGAAGATATTGATTTCTTGGTTTCAAAAAAAATATATTTTACCTCCGATTATCTTTTGTAATGTTCTGGACTAAATTATGCGCGCCTTGAAGAGTACATATTAACGCTGAGAGCGTAACGCGAACGGTTTATGCCCGGCGAATGTCCCGCTCAAAAAAATCGTTCCAATTTGATTAGCTAATTGGTGGTCGTATCAATTTTGTACACTGGAATTTTGACATTGTCCAAAATTTTACACTTTGACATTGTCCAAAATGTATAGGTTTTCAATATTTTCTTTTCCCAAAAACTATTCGATATGAATTAAGGGACAGTCAGAAAATTCAGGGCTTCATACAACTGCCATTTAAGAATTCCATTATAAATCGGCTAGTTTAATTACTTTAAGTTTAAGCACCAGAGCATTATATGTAAAGTGACAAAGACCTTGGTTTACTCAAAGCTGGAGTCACCAAATGTTGGATGGTCTTGCAATTACAATGAAAAGAAAACTACCTGAATTGTCTTCGGGCTGTCTTAGACAATTGATATAACGAAAGAAATTAAGTTCTAAAAGTTGGCAAACATTTTCAATGATGATTATTTTTAAAACTTGAAATTTTCAATTATCAGACATTGATTAAGGTACTCATTAACTAAACATGCCATATAAAAATAAATACATTGTTAGCATTTTTGAAAAAATTTATTAAGCAAAAAGGAAAAAAAATACTCTCACTTTATAGGAAAAAATACGCTTAATTGGGAAATTTAATTTTGCATGGAATTTTTTTTTTGAACAAGTCTTGTTTAACTAAAAAATTCCATTTGCGGTAGAAGAAAAAAACATAAAGAATAACTTCTGGGGCGATTTCAAAATAGCTCGGAAAACATTTTGTCGCCATCAAAAAAATGCTAGTCATACAATTTCCATATGGAAATTGCATGATCGGCGGCATTTTTTGACAGAAATTTTTTTTTATTTATTAGAATATACCTATTTTATGCCAAAACAAAAAAAAAGTCCTTTGAAAAATTGATGACACCATTTAAATTTGGTCCTGTAAAAAAAGACGCTAGACAGGGGACTGATCGTTTAGCAGACCAATCTTCTAACATAAAAACTGAAAATGAGTCTTTTAGAAGACCAACATAATAAAAGGATACATGCATGATTGACAAAATCAAAATTACGATTAGTCGTGGGTCAAACTTCCCCAATAAAGACAACTATCTCACAATTTTGATCAAACAAATATCAATTTCAAAAACAAAATTGTCTAAATTAGCGGCAGAACAAATATTTAGGCGCACAACAATACCCATGGCGAAAGGAAGCGCAGCAAAGCAAACAGTCGCTAATCGCCGAAGCCACTTTTGAATTTAGCGTTCTGAATTGCTAAATGATGCGTCTGCTAAAAATTTATCTGCTAAAGTCCCTAGAATCCGCTAAATACACTCTTTGAATCTTACATAGCATGTGTGGTGATGTGAATTGAAAATTTAAACAAATTTTTGTTTCGATTGTTTTGTCAATTGTTCAACCAAAAATTATCTAGCTAATTTACTAGCGGTAATTTACTGCTTTTAGTCACAGGGGTGGAGATTATTAAGAAGGAACATAGAGAGGGGGGGGTGAGAGAGATTGTTTAGTAGATCCAATCAGACTATCATATAAAACAGAAACTATTTTTTATGGACTGCAGGGAGAAACAGTAAAAAGTAATTATCCTATTTTAGAAAATGGATGCAATTTGTTATGAAACCAACTAAAATGTCATAATTGAGACCCATAGAATGCGGTCTACCTCAGTAGTCGATTTTGGGAGCTGTGATTTTTGATGTATGCATCAACGATCTTATTATTGAATGCAAAAAAGCGGATACGGTTATTTAACGCCGATGATTAGCATTTTTTCTATGTTCAAATTAAAAGAAGACGAAGTAAGATCTGCAAAAGGTGGAACAGTGGTTAAGCGGAAATAAAATTAGACTTGATTAAAGAAAAGTCCTGAAAAAGGTTTTCAGGTTGCATAGTAGAACAAACCTTGATAAGGAGCACTAGGAAAAACTGGTCGAATTGGAAATACTATGCAATGTCAGCTTCAAGCCGCAGGTCAAATATTTAGGAACAACTTATTGCTAATTTCGAAGAGCAATTGTTGCAAGTGATCTAACTTTGTCAGCGTCAGACGTCTGGAAGAGAATGATGATCGAGAAATCAATAATAGCTAAGTTTTGCTGAGCTGAATATGATTGCTACTGCGGTTTGACTTAAAGGTAAGTTGCATACTTTATTGGTTCTCAAGTTGCGGTTGTAAAAAACTTTATACTTTTCACAATGTCTGTGTTTTTATGTATAGGACTTGAAAATAAAACTTATTAAGATTAGTTAGTATCAAGAAAGTACCCGGGTTGACCTCCATACACCGAAAATGCTTATCATACAATTCCATACATCAAGTGTGTGGGAAAATGCTTGTCATACAATTTTCATACAATTTCTAAAAATGGTTGAAAACTGGTATAAACTCGTTTCTGCGGCTGTTTGATTCTAATAAAACAGTTCTGGTGATAAAAACTGATGTTTTCGTTTTTTGAAAAAAATGCTTATCATACAATTCCCATATATGGAAATTGTATGACTGGCATTTTTTTTTGATGGCGACACAAAGTAATTTTGAAAATTTGGCCCAAAAATTTTTTTGTTTTTTTTCAACCGCAAATCGAAATTCGTACGCAAACAAACATTTTTCGAAAAACTTTTTTTGCATGCAAAATTGAATATTTTGTGTGCATAACGTAGTCCAGGATACGATAAAATTGGCTTTTATTTTCTTTTCACTTATATATTTTTTTCAAAAACGCGGAAAATTCCTATTTTTTCTGTATGGGGTGTTAATGTATGCCTTGATCAATGTCTCATAATTTGAAAATTCAAAAATTTGAAATAATCATCATTAAAAAATTCTGCCAAAAAATAAATGTTTGTTACTTTTGTTATATCAATTGTAAACTACAGTCAAATTCAGGTCGTTTTCTATGCATTGTCAATGCAAGACCGTGCAACCTTTGGTGTTTCGAGTAACCAAGGTCTTTGTTACTTGTGTTCGGTTGCAAATACAACCGAAAATTTTCAGAAACTAAATTTAGAAAGAAAAAATCAAAATTTTTGGTTTATGGAAAAACACACTATCATACAATTTTCATATATGGAAAAATGCTTATCATAGAGTTTTCATACAATTTTCTGTACGTATGGAATTGTATGAAATTGTATGAAAAGAAGTTTCTCATATATGGAAATTATATGATAAGAAGTTTTGGTCAACCCGGGTAGTGAAAATTTTAATATGGCTAGAACACGTACAAACATGAAACAACTTAGTCTGTTATAAACAAATGAACAGAAAGAAAAAATCTCAACCACAAAAATTCTTTCTTCTCAACTTCAGTAAACAGATAAGAAAAGCTTGATGTACTACAAGCCATACCGAACGTTGAGTGCCCCAGCCACAAATTTTTCCAAAATTGAATAGAGGAGCAAAATTTGAATTAAATCTTAATTGTTGTTCGATCATCGAAAATGGGGAAGAATTTGTCTTGGGGTGCTTCAGTTTTGTTTTTTCATTTTTTTCCAACGCAAAATCAGGTACCACAAACAAATTTTGAAATGGGCCAAGTGATATACCATATCAAAGGCCTTTCAAAATAATCGGAGTGGTTTCTAAAAAACTGAAAAAAAATGTTGTGAAAAAAAATCAACCTAAAATTTTTGATTTTTTGGCCTGTTTGTTTTTCAGCAAATAAGGCAAGCGGATAAGCGTATAAAAATATAATATTAGGCTAAGCAGTCTGATGAATCAAATTGAATTGTTAAAATTTTATTTCAGTTCATTTAAAATAGTTTTAGGAAGTTTTCGATTGTTTCTTGAAATTAAAACTTTGCTGAGCTAAATTTGATTGCTATTGATGTTCAAATTGAAGGGAAGTTGCCTACTTTATTGGCCCTCAAGTTGCGGTTGTAAAAGTCTTTATACTTTTCCCATGTCTGTGTTTTTATGTCTATGACTTGAAAGTAAAACTTATTGAGATTAATTCGTAGCAAAAAAGTGGTGAAAAGTTTAGTAGAACTACATACAAACATGAAACAACTTAGTCTGTTATAAACAAATGACCAGAAAGAAAAATCTCATCCACAAAATTTTTTTCTTCTCAACTTCAGTAAACATAGATGAGAAAAGCTTGATGTACTACAAGCCATGCCGTGTGTCGAGTGTCCCAGCCACAAATATTTCTCCCAAAAATGAATAGAAAAGCGAAAATTTGAATTGAATCTTATTTCTTGTTCCGATCATCGAGAATGGGGAAGAATTTGTCTTGGGGTGCTTCAGTTTTGTTTTTTTATTTTTTATTCCAACGCAAAATCACTTAGCACAAACAAGTTTTGAAATGGGTCAAGTGATATATCATATCAAAGGCCTTTCAAAATAATCCGAGTGGTTTTAAAAAAAACTGAAAAAAGTTTTGTGAAAAAAAAACCTAAAAATTTTGATTTTTTGGCCTGGTTGCTTTTCAGCAAATAAAGCAAGCGGATAAGCGTATAGAATTTTATATTAGGTTAAGCAGTCTGATAAATCAAATTAAGCTGCGAAAATTCGACTTCATTTCATTTAAAATAGTTTTCGGAAGTTTTTGGAATTTGTTTTTGGAATTAAAATAAGAAAAATCAAAAAAAAAAAATTTTGCTCTCGATTTTTTACTAGTTTATCAAAAAATTTTGATTTTTGTTTGATTCTTTTGAAATTTAGAGTCAATAATGCCTAATCTTTCTGAAAGTGCCTAACTGAAATTTTAAGTTTTGTTTTAGATTTTTGTTTCGAATCTCGAGCAAAAAACGTTCAAATTTCATGGAAAGAAAATGCTTTTCTTTTAATTTCAAAAAACGATCGTTTTATTTTTATTCCTGGTGTGAAGCAATGATTAGAGCGAAAGCTAAAAAAACGCATTTGATAGCACTAGAAAATTTGCCTGATTCCAGAGGCGGATCTAGAATTTTCTTGGGGTGGGTCGGATTTTCCAAGCTTTCAAAAATCACCAAAAAGATCCTATTCTGACCACATTTTCTGCGCCGCAATTAAAATTTTGAAAAAAAAACAGGCCAAAAGGCAGTTTTTGGGCATTTTGGATAACTTTTCAGAAAAAAAACGTGATTTTTTGGCGCGCGCTTGCCCCAAAATTTTTTCAAATATTGGCGCCCAAGGCACCTTTAGAAAAAATTATGTTCCGTCAGCCAAAAAGGGAGGAGTTAAAAAAGTACAAAGGACCCTTTGGGTCGGTAGGGGGTCGAATTGCAAAGGTAAAAAGCGTCCGCTCGCCCCAACGCCTCCTTCTAAATCCGCTGATTCCACAACAGTTTTTCTCAAAAATGAATGAGAAAAATAAAAACAGGTCAAAACCAATTCAAAAATCTGTCGCTACAGTTTTGAAATTTTTTTAAAAAAAGATATATAAGAATATTATTGGAACTTTCTGTGCCTTTTGAACAGCAACCACCTTACCAGGCAAGACTGTGCACTGGATATGCGCACAATTTTATATCAGTTTGTTCCTGGATTTCAGAGAATAGTCTTTAAACATATTCTAAAATATAAGTGGGATTCACTCAAATTTCCGTGGATTACGCGTACAAAAAACTGTAACGAAAAAACTTGTCGGCATACTAGTTTTGTAGATTATTCCGCAACGAGCAAATACAGGTCGTTGTTCCTGATTCCGCAAAAGTAAGCGAACTCCGCAAGTGTACTTGGATACCGCTAAATTATGCGGATTTCCCTTACAATTTGCAGAATCAGCTTACAATTTACAGATTCCACTTCTAGTTAAGGATTCAGCGACAGCTTAAGTTCACTAAACAGACCTAATTTAGCGTTCATGGTTTCCACAAAATTTGTTTGCCTGTTTTTCGAGCGGTTTTGAGCAGTACAGTGTTTTAGCTATTTGTCCGAGGAATCCAAAACAGCAAAGAAGATCAACGAAAAGTAGCAATGTTGTGCAATATGTCACTATTCTGGTTTTGACCTGTAGCGAAATCCGCTTACAACTCACAAAACGCACATTTTGAACTGTTCCGACTTTTATTTTTTTAATATCATTCAAAAAATATAGTTGTGCTGAGTTTAAATTTGAAAAGATATTTCACCTGTGATCATTTTTTGTAAAGTTATGGGGGTTTAGAGGTTGCTATTTTGGCCAATTTGGGACAATTAACGCGCGATATATTTTTTGCTATTTGCTGCATCCTTAGGTCAGTGAGAAGCATAAATTATAAAATTGTAAGCAAGTAATTCAAGATAATTCACAAAAAAGGAACGGAACTACATGTGTTATCTTAATGAGGTGAATATCAAAGATTACATGTAAGCAACTCGTTTGATACAATTGACATCTCGTTTCATGCAAAATTTTTCATGCAAAAATTGACTTTTTGTGTTTATAACGTAGTCCAGGATGAATTTTTCACCCAAAAAATCCAAAAATTACAAGAAAGTGTTTTTTGTTCTAAACACGATTATTATATTTTGTTTTATTTGCTAAAATAAAAATAAATTTGTAAAAAAACAGGCCTTTTTTCTCAACCATCAAAATTTTCAAACTAAAAATCATCTAGTCATATGTAAAAAGTTACTTTTTTGGTATGTAGTTCTATGTGGCAATGTTATAGTTAACTTTTATGGCTAAAATCATCAAGTGCAGTTTATCTGCGTGGTAACTGCCAGTTACACTCTGGGTTGACTTGTGATTAAAATCCTTAGTTAGTGTTTCGGTTGGAACACGAAATTTTGAAAGAAGCATTTTTTGTATTTTCAATTATGGAAAAAATGCTCATGATACAATTTCATAGCATGGAAAAAAGCTTACTTTGCTATTTTCATACACTTATTTTTGCTCAGTGAAATTGTATGAAAGAGTATGATAAACATTTTTTGTCAACCCGGGAAGCTATTAACATGTACCTTCCTTCTCTTGCTGTTCTCGTAAGTAGTTGGTAAGTCTGCAGTAGGCTAGACAGGCAATACACACTGCGACAAGAAACACACATGCGAAAGTAGACGCTGCAAATACCGCCACTGGATCCCTAGAAATGAACAACGAACAGAGAAATAACCATAAAATTTGCATGTAGTTCTTAATCAGTGGCGCAACAGCGGTTCCCCGTAAAGAGCTGAACAGCTCGTAGGTCAGTTTTTCCCCTAGTGGATAATTCGTCTAAACTTAACTTGTAATAAGTTAAATGTTCCGACAATAGTCGAAGAACATGACGGAATTTTTGTGCTCGGGGTGGTTTTTTCTCAAGAGAAGTTTCGAATTTTTAATTAACAATTTTTGACGGAATATTTCTATGTCATTCGGAAGGTTTTGTTGTTTTCGTTAAGTTATGGGAGTTTGTAGATTGCCAATTGGGCCAATTTTGGGTAAATAACGCGCGATATATTTCATGTTATTAACGCGTGTGCGGAGATTTAGTCCGGTTTAGAAAACGTTACACAATGGATTGATGCATGCTCTTTGCCCGGATTGACCAAAAATGCTAGTCATAAAATTTTCATGTATGGAAAAACGTTGATCATACACGTTTCATGCAATTCCGTAAGTACAACAGAAAGTTGCATGAATGGTCAATGATTACAGATTTTTCATATATGGAACTTGTATGACCAAGCATTTTTCCAGAAGCCGATAAAAAACTTGCGCATTTTTTTTGAAAAAAGTTATCCTGAGAAATGGAAGAAAAATCAATTTTCGTATATCCAGGACTACGTTATGCACACAAAAAACTATTTTTTGCATGCAAAAAAAAATTATAAACGTTTGTTTGAGAACAAAATTCGTTTTGCGATTAAAAAAATCAAAACTTCGATACTACTTTGAAAATTTTGCTGTCGAAATCAAAAATGCTAGTCATAAAATTTCCATATATGCAAATGGTATGATTAGCATTTTGTGTTGACAAAATTTTTATTCTAAGGTTTTTGACGATACACCGAATCTTATGCCAAAACAAGAGACAATCTTTTGATGAATTCGTTTTAGGAAAATCTATGAAATTTGTATGACTACTATTTTTTCATAGACTGGAAAAAAGTTTACAGAATTGTATGATTAGCATTTTCGGGTGGTTTTTTGCATACTTTGCTAAATGCAAAAAGTATATCACTTTGTACTTTACATAGCATCTGCGGGATGATATAAGAAATCTTGAAAACAAATTTTTGAATTTTTTTCATTTTTTTGAAAATTTCATCAAATATTTTTAATTTCAATTACTCCGAAGAAATCAAAATGCAGTGGGAACATTCAGGGCTTCGCTCTTTTACGACCAGTATTGTTTAGTTTGTTCTTGAACTTACTCGCTGAAGTGACTTGGTTCGTAACCACTATGTTTGATATTTGTATAAGCTATATTAACAGCATAATTTTATATCAACCCTTAAGTTATTATACTGATTAGTCTTCGGCAGGAATCGGATTGAGAAGGGGTGGGGGCTAGGGCGCATGCCTTTTTCTCAGGAATTCGACCCCATCGCCACCCAAAAGTCCATTTTGGTAGTCTTTTGCGACCTCCATTCTTGGCTGACAGATCTTAAAATTTTGCCTGCGGTAGAGAAAACTTGTTCAAAACAAGGTCTTTTCAGTGCTTCTGGAGAAATCGGAAAATCATTTTAAATACTGGCTAGAAGGCTGAACAAGACTGCTCGTATCAAAACAAAGCCTCAAGGTTCCGTCTTAAGGGTCGGCCCGCCCTTATGATTTTTGAAGTCGTGATCGCTTTGTAAACATTGATAAAAATTTCAAAAAACGATAAAAAGCTTCTCGAAATTTTGTCTGAGGTCTTTTTGTAAACCATCCCGTTACGCGCAGTCTAAAGAACAAAATGATATGTCTTGCATGTAGCAAAGTATTAATTAGACCAAAAAGCATGCCTCAAATTAATTTGGAACAATTTCCGAGGCAGAGTTTTATTATGCGATAATTGTCTTTAGTTGGTCAAATTGGCAATCTATAAACCCACACACTTTTACGAAAAAAGATCACAAGTAAAACTGTTTTCGAAGAGATCTCAGGTTAGCAACAACTTTTGTACAATATAAAACAAGACTGCTCGTATCAAGGCAAAGCCCTGCATGTTGCGACTGCCTTTTAAGGTCTATGGAGCAGTAATTACATGAACAAATTAAATGTAATATAATAAAACTCAGTTTTTTTTTAATTTGAGAGTTTTTGTGAAAATTTTCCACCCACTCGCGATTTAAGGTGCAAAATGATAGATTTAGCTCCTAGCTAAGTAATTCTGCGTGTTTTTTATGCAACTTAATACATTTTGAAATAGTTTATGATGGAGAAGTTCAAAAATATTTCTGAAGGTCAAGACATTTGAGTTAGGACTGATGTGTATAACTCATAGAGTAATTTCGGATAGGGTACACCGTCTGCTCGTCACGCTATCTTATTTTCGGCCGGATAGATTCGTGCAACTTCTTAGTCTAATACCGATCCTAATCTTACTCTTATACTATCTAGTCTCAGGTTGTTTAACTAGTCTCTGCTAGGCTCAATAGATCTAGGGTATACTGGTTTATTGCGGCTGCTGAAGTACTCGGGAGAGTTCAACTAATTTCTAAGTTAAATTCAAATCTCTCTGGTGCTGAAATTACAAGTAATTTCAGCACTTACAAATAAGTGGATTGTTAGTCAGATGGATCATGATTGGTTAATATTAAATACTTTACATTGGTAAAATATCTAATTTATCCAATCATAAAATGTAGTTTAGATCAGGTTCCACCCATCCGGGTTTTACAGAGCTTTTTAGAATAGTCTTTCTGCAATTCAAAGGATGGATGATGGACGTTGGTATTTGGCGAACATCTTATTTCTTCTGGGTTTTCTTATTAGGGAAGTCCCAGATTCAATCGTTGTGTCTTCTCAAGACAACGACTGGGTTTTCGCAACAAACTCAAATCTGATTTCAGAATGGTTGGCTATGTCAGGTTTTTCTGTTTCATTGATGAGAACTTCTTTGTGTTTGACCTTGTCTGGGAATGGCGTGGAGATTGTGCGTGGAGGGGATGCCTGGTTACTCGGATCTGTACGTATACTTGAACATCGAGGTGGTCATTGGTCTAGTTCAATGAAGTCCTTTTCTGCGAAGTCAAGTCGTACTCTAAATCCTTTGAGTTGTGATTGTGGGCGGCATATTGATTGTAGTTGGCCATTCTTTTCTCGAGTGTAGTAGGGTCGTTTTGTCTTTGGATGTTCGTCCTTGGTGTTGTATTCTGATCTATGTATTGCATAATGTAATTTACATTTTATAAAACGTTTATTAGTTTAATATTTTTTAATTATGATTTTAGTTAGTTGTTTTCACAAAAGCTTTTTGTTATAGTTCAGTTATTTTGAAGAGTTACTCACCCTTGAGTAGCTCTTATTAAAAATAGGAGTGTGGTCACAAAGCGTGGATGTAGCACGGTGGGTTAGGCCGGCTATAGAGCATGCTCAGGACGTCCTTCCTGGTGGGTTAGGCCAGGAGTGGGAGTATGATTGCATGCGGTTTTTGTGAGAGGTCCTGTTATGTGACAACGTTTTATGTTGGGTTTGTTGTGGTTTTTCTTATGTTTTGTTGGTTGTGTCCTTTTTTCAAAAATCAAATTGTTTGTGGTATGGGTTTGTCTTTCGACTTTTTTGTGTTTTATTATTTCTTTCTTAGACTTTATAATAGTCTTCAAAAGAATAAATTATCCAGTTTTAAACTGGGTTAATCCGGTTTGGGTACCGTTGGTTTCCTTTTTCTTAGTCATGCTGTTATGCTATGTGTTGTGGTGTTTAGTAAGCTGCATTGGTTAGTTTTGTTTAGTATATAATTCCTTTCCAACCGGGTTAAAGGAAAGTTTGAAACTTGTTATCGTATGTTAGAGTTGTTGAGTTGTGAAAGCTTGAAACTGAAATTCTTTATTTAAACAATTCTTCGTGGGCGAGCTGTGCGAGTTTGGATAGAATTCTTGTGCGAGTGAATGGAAATATCAAAAGGTTAGTACTGCATTTGCTTCTTATTAATTTACTACATAGAATTTCAATTTTACTGCTAGTTGTTGGGGAAAAATAAATTACAAATTTTCATCATTATTATATTTACTGCTTGTGGGGGAAAAATTTATAAATTAAATTACTGCATTGGTATTATATTTATTTAATTGTTGATGCAAAAATTTAATAGGGTTTTAAACAGTTTTGAAGAAGTTTGCTATTTTTTATTTTTCTTTTGTGAATTTTTCAGATGATCGTTGGATGAAGGCTAAAATTCTAAAGAAAACATGGATAAAGAATGGTGAGTTTCTAATATTTAAATTAGTTAGTAATATGTATAATTCATACTTACCTGTTAGTCGTCGGGGAAGAAACCGTGGGGGAAGATGTCGTGGATGAGATCTGAAGTTGTTAGTAATTTAGCTAAAATGCGGATGATATTTTTAGTTTGAAGTAGTGGCCAAAGCAATTGAAGTGCTTTTATGGTGGTTAGTTCTTCAGTGCCAACTGCAAATTCATAAGGTGTGTTTTGGATTAGATTATATAATTTGTGATTGAATTTAGTGTTATGGATGAATTCTAAAATGGGGATTTCTATAGGTTGTACAAACTCGTGTGGGATAAGGAAGGGTCGGGATTCTTCTGCGTTGAAGGTCTTGGTGATTGGACAAAAAATATACATTTGGGTTATGGGATCATAATTTCGAAGAATACCATGAAGGTTAGTATCTTTAATGCAATATGTGAAGTTAAGAAAGAATGGTGAGGTGTATTTGGAATTGATGAATTGAAAACGATGGTGTGGTTGTCTGGAGGGAGTGTGTAGGTCAAAGTGATTTTGGATGAAACGATAATAAGTATATGTGTGTGTTTGTTTAGTGCGCAACATAATATCGTGTGAGCAGTGCAAATCTCTTTCATGTGGTGCAAGGAAATGAAAGGTTAGTGAAAATATTTGGAAGCGTTCTTTAAAACTTTCGTAGGCTTGTGTGTCTGTTAGTGCTTCTGAAATAATGTGGTCAAACTTGCGATCGAAGATATTTAGTGTAAATACATATGGTGTTTTAATGAAAAATTTCTCGGTGATTTGTGGGTTAGCGAAGCGATCGTCGTCTAAGAATTGATCTTGGTTAGTTCTGATGATGTTATGATCGTAATATTCTAGTGTATATTCATTAGCTCGGGGTGCAGTGTGTGTTTTTAGTGATTTTTTATATCCAATGTAAGTAAATTGTCTAGGTGTTAGTGGTGTAGTGAGTCGATATAGCATGTCCTTATTTCGTTCTATATCGATGTGAGTGTTAGATAAAGGTAAGCAAAGGGGATTAGTATAATGATAATATGAGGTCCAAGGAAGGGTAGGCATTAAAACGTATTCGTCTACAAAGTTACGTGTTTCGTTAGTGTCGTGAGGGGTGTTTAGGGTGTATTGTGGAAATGAGGGTAAGGTGATAGCTAAAAATTCTTTTGTGTTAGTGTGTTTTGGATGGTTGTTATATTCACGGGCTGTTCCTGGTTTCGCTGGGAAAGGATGGTTGGGGAACTTTCTTTTAAAAGTGCGGTAAGCTCTATTAGTGCTGAGTGAAGATTCAGTAGTTGTGGATGATGGTGCTAATGATTCAGTATAGATTGAAGAGGGTGTAGGGGTAGGAGGGTTGGATGAATCTATTGTGGATGAGATTTGGTTTATGGTTGGGGTGTCAAGGTGGTAGGGTTGTTGTTGTAGGGTAATGAAATTATCTAGTTCTGGGGAGATTCGGGGGGTGTCTGGAGAATGAGATGATTGGTCTGAGTGAAGTGAGGAGTATGTTGGAGTGACTTGGGAAGCATAAGAGGGTGTAGAATTGGTTGGGTCAGGGTTATTTGGTAGTATGGGTTGAAAAGGGGGTTGAGAAAAATTTGAGGAGTTGGTGTGAAAATTATTTGATGGAGATGGTTCAGAGTCGGCAAATTCATCGGGGGTTTCAATATTCGGGTTATTGAGTTGTGAGATGGAGTATAAAACTGAGATGTGTGAATTAGTATCGGAATTCATGCCGGATGTTACATTACTGGTGGGGAAATCGGGTGGCGGAAAAGCAAAAAGTGGTATTATTTGGATTTGAGTGGTGAGGTTGGTTGGATGGGAATTTGATCGGTGTAGGGATCCAAGTTGTCGGCTCATCGTGGGCTAAAAAAATTATTATTTTGAGACTGAAAAGCGGTGGTATGGTGTTGTTCTATAATTTGTTCATAGGTATTTTCATCTTGTGAGTGGTGTGGCATTATATGTTGGATGGGACTTTGTGATATGGTTGGTCTAAAATTTTGATTATGTGTTATGGCTAAATTTCGAAAATTACGTGGGACTAGGGATAATGGATGGTTATGTGGTAGGGGTGGTAACTGTGGTGCTGTTGGTGTTGTGTCTACATTGTTATGTTCTTCGTCGTATGTGTTCTGTCTTGTTGCTATTTTTGTGTTGTATTCTTTTATTTGTGCGTCTAAAAGAATTTTGTTTATAGATGTAGAAAAGATTCCAAAAAATCCTGCAAATAGTATGCGTGCTACACTTGCTTGTCTATTGACTTGTGTGTGTGTAGCACATGTGTTATAGATTCCTTTTAAGAGTGAAAAAAGAAATCCAATAAAGTTAAACATTGCGTATAAAATAGTCAATTTTTCTAAGATGTAATAGGGCCATCCTAGAAAATCAAGAATTTCATTCTTGAGTGTAACAAAGTTAAATATATTGATAGGTGATATATCTTGGGGACGGTATTTTTCACCGTTTAGATATATATAATCTTTAATGTCTTTAAAATATCCGCTATAGTCTTGCGTATAGATGTCTGCAAATCCTGCGGTTTCGGCAAGTTTGCGTAAGTTTTGGTCAATTGATTGTCTTTGTATTGTGTCCATTTGTGTTAATAATTCTTGGAATTGTTGTGTTCTAATGTGATGTTGAATATCTGATTTTGAGTATATTCCTATTGACTGTAAGTCTATATTTGGGTTTCGAGCGATAGCGCGAATGCTTTCTGGTGAAAATTTTTCGAGTGATTGCATTAATGTGGGATATGGGGTGAGAAGGTAATATTTATCTTCATCAGGGTTTAGTTGTACTACGTTGTGGCTATTTTCTGATCCACATGGGACTGCGGTATCCCAGAAATAGGTTCTTCGTGAAAGTGTGTCAACGAAATGTACTTTATTCTTATAAAAGATAGGGATTCTTTTATAGCATCGTTTATCTTCAAAAACGTATAGTGGTGATACTTTTTTAGTACAAGTATAAAACCATAAGATGTTTCCTTCATAGTCCAAAAAATTTGATCTATTTCCTGATAGTAAATATCCTGCGTAGGGTATTTTTAATACTGCTAGTGCAAGTGATTGTAATATTTGTGTTCTTTCTAATTCGCATAGTTGGTGTAGTGTTTCTAATTCGGAGAGTAACATTTCTTGAAAAATTCGGCTAATCGTGTAGTCTAGTTTCATATCTAAGTGAATATCATAGTGGATATTACCAAAATATGTACTATTCATTAGTGATAGTTCTTGTAAACGTGTGCTTTGATCGTCTTGGGGCTTTAGATGTCCACCAGGTTGACCTGTATTCTTTTGAAAATGAACTGGTATGTATGATGTTCCTTCATTTGGAGGATGACTTGTGGCGTATGGGTCGACTTTTAGTTTTCCAGTGGTCATGTCGAATCCATTTTCGTATTCAACTAATATTTCAGAGTATTGTGTTTTGTGAAGTGGGTTTTTGTATTTACATGCAAGTTCTGTTTCTTGATATATTTGAAAACGTGTTAATTTATTTTCTATATTATGAATGTTTCTAAAATTAGAACTTATTTTTCGTAATGGATTTACTTGTTCATATGGTATTGATTGTATAAAATATTTTTCGTGAAATTTTATCATACGAGCGTGTATTTTTGCTACTTGAAATGTTGTACATGTGTCTTCGGGGAACCAAACAATTGTTGCTTGTGTTCTTGTTGTAGGGTCACAATAACCTTGGTCGTTTTTACAAGGTAATCTAATTCCTTGATAGATCATTGTGTTGTCTGATAAATCTCGTGTGAGTTGTATTTTTTCGAGTTGTATTTTCCAATCGAAAAACATTATTTCTTGGTATCCTTTATTTTTTGTGTCTGCTTTGCAGTTTGATGGGTCATTTATACCAATGTGTGGTATCCAGTGTTTATCGTGCATGTCATAGGTTAATCGTCCGTGTGCGCCGTTATATGGGTATTTTTCATCTAATTTTATATGTCCTTGATATCTTTCAAGTTCTGCTTGATGTACAGAATCTGAAAAAACTTGAAAATATACTAACTTTCTATCTGTGTTTTTATTTTTTGTGATGTTTAGTCGGAGTAACTCGTTTTTACAATCTTCGGGATTAAGATGTAAAAGTCGTTCTATATTACTCTGGTAGAATGATTCATGGTCAAGTCGGTTTTTATTTCCGTTTGAGACTTGTGAACAATGTACTCTCTTTTCAGAAAATGTTGCTGTGAATTTATATCCTATAGTTGTAGTTGCTCGGGCTTTTGAATAAAGTGTTGCTATTACATTTGTAGTTTCTATGGCTTGGGGTTCTGTTTCGCATTGTGATACTTGATTTATTGCATACTTGTGTAGTGTTTTTTGTTCGTTTTCTTCACAATCGTAATGTGTTACTAATAAATCTTGGGGTCCTGTGCGGGGAGAAGGGTTTATGTTTTAATTTGAGATTACTAGAAAAAGGAGTTGGGAAAAAATTAATAATTTTAGAATATACATGTGTATGATAATCCTGAGTATGGGTTATAAAATGTGATGTAACCAATTATCTTTTTGGTATATCTGTCGTATTTATATATTACTTCAGTGGTTATAAATGGTGGTGGTAGTGATTGAGCTGTTATGTTTGGTGGATTTAATGGGTAGGGATGTTGAGTAATGTTGTTTAATTTAACTGTGATTTCAAACTTTAATTGTAAACTGTTTTGTTGGAGTATTTGGATATTGTGATCACGGATATCGTCGTGAATGTCTTGTCGGTATTGTAATCTATTAAGTGCCCAGTTGTGAAGGCGATTTTTTTCTAGATGTTGTCCAAATAATGGTGGAGGGGCTGTAAATGTATTCCAATCTAGTCTTAAAGGGATATTTGTTGATGATTGTTCTCGATATCTGGCGTCGAGATTATTTGGAAAATTTAAGTTAAAAGGTGGTGGTGAAATCTGGCTTATTGATGGTGTTGATGGTAGTGATAATGTTTCTGGTAGTGATGAGGATGTTGTTGTATCCGTAGAAATATCTATTGGATCATTGACTAAATTTAGTTCACCTTGTGTAAATGAATGTGTTGTCCAATATGGTAGTCGTGATGCCTGGTTTGGGGGGTTAAAGGGATTTTCACGTATTTGTTCAGATGTTGGTGTTGAACCTAAGTAATCTGATGGTAGGCTTGAGGTGCTACGTTGTGAAAGAAGCGTAGGGGTTTCTGGTAATATACCAATGGGGTTTTCTGGAGTGTTTTGTGATGGGGATTGAGGTATATCAAAATGAACTCGGGGAGTTTGAAAATTTCTGTTTCGTCGAGGATGTATAATTTGTCTATTTATTTCGACTGTATTCTGGTTTTGACTAGGATTTCTTATTCTACTTAATTCTTGTGGTAGTGTTGGGTATAAGTTATATGTTGGTTCGCTTAGAGGTGCTTGTCGTTGAACTGGTTCTAGTGGTTCTGATAAACGAGCGTGTCGTTCTTCAAAAGTGTATGGGTTATCTTGAAAGGAAATTCGTGTAGATGTTTGAGGATTTTGGGTAGTTGAAGGTGCTGTTGGATTATCTTGGGATGATGTCGGTGAAGACTGATTTTGTGACTGTTGGGTAGCAATTTTTGATAGTTTTTTGGTCTATTCTTTTAGTGAAAAAGTTTATGTTTATTATAGTATTCTTCTAAGAAAAGAATTAGGAGGATTGTTGCTAGAGCGAATGTGATGATTGCTTTCTTTATACATTTGCATATGGTCAAAATGAGGGATGATAGAAATGTTATGAAAATTACAAATAGTAGAAAAATATCAGTTCTACTGAAAATAGTTCGGATCATTTAGACAAGTTGTATGAATCGTACCTGTGGATATAATCAAGGGTTTTTGAAAGTTGGAGAAATAGTTCGGATATAGTGTAGAAAATTTAAAAAATATTACAAAAAATGATTAAGATTATTAGAAAAGGTTCAAGGATATCAAAAAGAAATATTATGAAAGTTTCAAGTATCGTAAAAAATTGTTTAAGGTTTGTGATAATTTTAGTGACTGTTTGATAGAAGAGCATTTAAGATAGTTTAGATCAGGTTCCACATTGTCCAATAAAGTTGTTTAAAACTACACAAAACAGGTTTTCTAAATGAATTTTGAAAGTAGTCGATCTAAGCCCAATAAATTTGCTCTTGGACTATAGAGGGACCTAATCAACTCTAAAGATCTTTAACGAGCCTTGTCTAACTTGATCGGAGACTCATGTTAACTTGATCGAATAAACAAATAACCTTTCGGTGTTGTTTGAGTCTGTTGAGAAGGTGCAGTTCTCGTGCCAGCACCTATGCCGACAGCAGTCGTGAAAAGTGGATAAATTTGTGTTCCTGTCTGGATTAAACAACACACACTCCTCTCTCTCGTTGCACTTTCGCAGCAGAATATATAAGCTAGCCCATTTTTATTTTTGAGTTAAAATTCAGTCGACAAAAAAGCAAGACTGCTCTCAAAGCGAAAGCACTAAGTGTTTCAACTGCCCGTTAAGGTTTATGGACCCTTTTCCGACCATTTTTTTTACATTGATAAAGCTGAAAACTTTGAAAAAAATGAAAAAACTAATTGTTTTTTTTTTGAATTTTCTTTTTGTTTTTGATCAGGGGCAGATTTAGAGGGGGGGTGGCGTGGGGGGGGGGGGGGTTTGGGCGGACGCCTTTTTTGAGGGATTCGACCCCTGCCGACCCAAAGGGTCCCCCCTTTGATACTTTTTCAGAAATCCATTTTTGGCCGACCGACCCTAAAATTTTTCTAAAGGCGCCTTTGGCGCCAATATATACTAACTTTGAGGGGGAGCGCGCGCCAAAAAAAACGCGATTTTTTGTCAAAATTTTTCAAAAAGTGCCCAAAATAGGGGCAAAACAGTGCTTTGGGAAAGCTCGAAAAATCAATTTGGTTGACCTAAATAAAAGGTCGTCAAAATTTTGGAAAATTTTTTGAAAATCCGCCCCCCTCGAGAAAATTCTAGATCCGCCCCTGTTTTTGACAACCTTTCCCTATTAAATACAATGTAACGAAAGCAGCATACAGCAAGATATTGATGGAACCAATTAGTTTCCTCATGTCAGTGTGGAACAATTTCTGAGCCTGATTAAACGGCCGCTTAGATCTAGAAACTCTCCCTTTTAGATCTAGAAACTCTCTCTTTATTTCTTCCGTGCCTCTCATATTTTGTTCTTGCTGTCTATTTAATTACTCTCCCTATCCAACTTACCTCCCTGACCACCGTTACACCCTTCACCCGTTTACACTTACGCCCCCCCCCACTCACCCCCCTACGCTTACTCTTCTTTACATCCCCCCACTTAACACCCCTCCCACTGAATGTTCCGACAGTCTTTTAAGGTATATGAAGCAGTGTTTGCTTTTAAAAAATATGAATTTTTCGAGAAAAAAAATTACATCAAAAAATTTACATTTCATCGAAAAAAAAAATCCCGTAATATACCTAGTAAATGTTCTAATTCAGATCTGAAAAAAAATTTTCAGATCTAAACTGCAGTTCTCAAATGTGTTGTGAAATGTTAAAATAACGCTTTGATACTTTAGGATCTGAAAAATCAATGTTTCTGACACAATTTTTGTTATTTTAGTGTCTTTTGGGTTTGATAGCTTCTGCTATCTACTAGCAGCTACTCAGCAAAGTCTCCAATCAGAAATAGCTGGAATATGTTTCCCAAAGCATGCCATAAGCATTGGAACGCATAAGTAGCGCAGGAAAATCTAAGATTTGGTAGGTCTTCCAAAAATTACTGAAAATTATTGACAACAATTGAAAAAAAAATTTAGTCTGAAAAAAAAATTTGTGAAAAAATTCCGAAGTTAGTTTAACGCTAGTTAAACTAAATACAATTGAAAATAGAACAAGACTGCTCGTATCAGGGCGAAGTTCTGAATGTTCCCACTGCCTTTTAAGGTCTATGAAGCAGTAATAACATGAAAAACTTAGATGTAAAAAAAACAAGACTGCTTGTATCAGGGCAAAGCCCTGAGCGTTCCGACTGCTTATTAAGGTTTATGGAGCAGTAATAACATTGAATGAAATAAAACAAAAATTTTTTTTTTTTAAATTTGAAATTTTTATGAAAATCATCTCCCCACACGCCATATAAATTACAAAAGGATTGATTTCTCTCCTTGTAACAAATCAATTACGGCAAATAAGCTTCT
>NC_087066.1:37626754-37634254 GCF_963678635.1 Symsagittifera roscoffensis
TTACGTTCAGTAGTCCTGAATACATGCTCGAAACCCAAAGTCATCCTGTACGAATAATGGGAAATGCACGAAAGGCTACCCCAAAATTTATGGTCAAAACACTTTTTGGATTCAGAGGTCATTTTATCCTCAATATATAAGCAGAAACCAGGAAGAGGGCGGTTCAGTAGCGATTGTTGGTGATATCATTAATGATAATTGGTGGGTTGTTCCCAACAGTCCTTACTTGTCACTAAAGCTTAATGCGCATATAAATGCATATATATGTGGAGGCTTGTGTGTCGCTTTTTGCTGCAAAGTTTCCATTTCTGTTTAATAATAAGGTAATTTTTTCTATTTTTTTCTGCTATTTCTGTTAAACGTCATATTTTTTTCACATTGATAGTTTTGAAGTGTAATGTCAGATCCAAAGTCCGGCTGAGTGACCAACTTTGAAAATATGCGTTGTATTGGCGCTATTGAAGCATGTTCTCGATTGTTTTCAATCCCACAAACCGAGCGTTTTCCGTCAGTCCGGCAGCTCACCGTCCTTTTACCTGTGTGACAGGTAATTCCCTATCCAGAATGGACTGAACGAGAAGCTTTGCAAAATGAATTGAACAAGAAGACGCGTCTAATTGAGTTTTTCATGTGCAACAGAATTCACGCGGGAACCCGAGTCGAAGACTGTGGCTTCTCAGAGTTTTTCCGTTGGCAGTCAAAAACCTGTGAGTGGAAGAAGCGAACGACAATAACAACAGAAACTATCGGTCGCATCTACACAGTTGATCAATCTTCGGGTGAAAAGTTTTTCCTATGAATGCTGCTTCATTATGATTTTTGTGAGGAGTATTTGTCTATTTCAAAGGGTTCATTGTTTCATCATAAAATGATTTTTGCTGGGTTCCACGTGGTGCTTTGAAAAAACTGAACTTTTCACTTCTTTCTTCACTTGTCTTTGAAATACGTTCTCCATTGTTAATAATAATTTTTCTTCCACTGTTTATTGCCATTGATTCTCGTTGTTTTTTTTTGTTTAGACAAGACTTTGTTTTTGGATATGATGAGAGTTGATGGATTCAAATGCAAATCATACAAGTACGTTTGTTGCGTGCTGGGTATTCTTGAAGATCAAGAAGAATGGAATCTGTTCCTGAAGAAGCCTTATCGAGCCTTATAAGTGCTCAGGCTAAGCATTTACAATTTTGGGATGTCTGGGTTGATGATTTCCGATATAAATATCCTGATACTACTTCGGATATACGTGACACATTATTTGCTCGAACAGAAATAGATAAGTATCTAAAACTACATTCTAGTTCGCCAAAAGATTACAAATTGCCGAGGCTCGAGAAAACGTCTGAATTTATTCTTTTTGCATTTTTGAGAGATAGAAACATTAAATTGATTGAAACTGAATTCAATTACTTGTCTGAAGAATTGAAAAATCTTCCTGAGGATGTTTGTGCTTCTTTTCCAAAAACTTTAAGGCCTTCTCAACGAGTAGCTTTTGACTAGTAAAGAAATCACTACTTCAGCAGGCTCAGTGTTCAGTTTGCATTGATGCACGTGGCGGAACCGGAAAGACATAAACTCTCAATACTATTCTTGCGGCGGCCCGTTTTGGAACTGGAGACAATGTTTTCCCGGCAACTGCGGTTGCAAAGAGTGGAACTACCTCCACTGAGTTAGATGGAAGAAGAACTTTTCACTCTCAATTAGGGGCACCCATTGACATTCAAGAAGATTCGTTCCTTGACATTTCACTTCAAACGAAGCTTGCTGGTTGCACAAGAGTTGTCAAAATAATTGTGTGGGACGAAGAGCCAATGGCTCACCGAGTTTTACTTGAGGCCTTCGATCAAAATCTGCGCGATGCAAATGAAGGTGTTATTTTGGAGCCAAGAAATTAGCTTTAGGCGGGAGATTGTAGGTCACTGTTCGTTGCTGAAAATTATCATCGAAAAATGAGGTACAGTTTTGAGGACTTTTTTGTTTTTGTAGGCAGAATCTACCAGTGATCAAGGCAGGAAATGGTGCGCAGGGTGTAGCTGCTTGCTTGAAATTTTCACCACTTCGGAAAATTTTGTAAGTTTTCATTTGAAAGGAAACGTTCTCGTGCTGATTCCGCTGTAGCAGCCGAAGAGTACGATGATGGGATGCTTAAAGACGGTAATGGTGAAATGCCCAATTGCATAGATGTTGTGTTGCCCCTGAAAAAACCTGCTTTTTTGAGAAGAATGAGAGACACAGCTGCTTGGAGCGCATGATTCCATGGGTCTTTGGCGATGGACTTACCGTTAGTTTTTGTATAAGATTTAAGTCTAATTTTTCAAATTTCATTATTCAGAAAACTCATTTTGAACCGTGGAAGTTTGTTGCAGTACGGTTCAAATTCTGAAGCGGTTTGTGTGCTGACTGTTACGAATGCAACTTCGAATGAAATCAATCGTATGTGCTCCAAAAAATTCTTCGGATAGGGTGTTCTCTTTTACAGTGCTGATTGAGTGTATAATTGTGACCTTCATAGTCGTTATCCTCCAGAATTTCTCATACACTATCGGTGCCAGGAGTTCCTGAGCATTGCCTTGTAATGAAACCAGGATTGCCTGTAAGTCTTCTACGAAATTTGAATTCACAAGTTGGTTTTTGCAATGGTGCTCGGCTTATTGTCGGTGATGCAAACTGTTAAATAATACATTTGATCATCGATGAAACACACGACGTTCCGCTTAAAAGGCGTAGAAGGCAGTTTCCTCTGCGACAGGTTCTTTTTTGAAGATAAATGAAGTTCAAGGTTAAACATTGCGACGTGTTGCAGTTTAGTTAGAAGTGCCAGTTTCTTCGCATGGCCAGTTTCATACCGCAGCCTCACGGATAACATATCCTGAGGAACTTAAATTAATAAAGATAAGCTATAAAAATAAAAAAACTGAAGCGGAAAATACAAATTCAAGACTGGCAAGAACTCGAAATTTAGTATTTGAGGAAGCACTGCTTTGATTCAGTGAGTTTTTTTTGTTTAAAGTATATTTGTTTCTTGATATGATTGAAGAAAAGATCACCTATTCAGTCTCAAGTCAGCAGATCAGAGGTTTGCTGTGAACGTTTTTTTCCAAACTGTTAGGTTTGTATTCGCTTTTTTCATGGTAAAAACTACTTAAAAAAGAAATTGAACGTTTTATGCTGAAACAACTTAGTTTTCTAGTTGTATGTATCAAAAGAAATTGTAGCGCACATGTACGCAAAGTTTAACTGGATCCAATGTTTTAACTTTGTCGAGCGGAATGCTTAACAAAATTCTATGGGCTCAACGTTTAGAAGATTGCAAAGAAGCTTCTAGAGTTTGAAGTGTCATTGCATCAATAGCTGTTTTAAACAACTTCATCTTTTTGCAATTTATTCATATTTTTTCAATTCAATAGCTTGCTTAACTAAACATAACGTTTTCGCGAAGCAATCTAAGCTATCATAAGAACTTCAAAAGTTTTCAGCGCTTCAACAGGCCGCTCAAAAATTTTAAACTATTTTTCAAAGCAATCAGATTTACAAAAAAAAAAAATCTTTCGAACTTTCATCGTTTCAAAAGATCGTTTTAACTATTTTCTGTTTTTTTTTGCAGAGTTTTCCAAACTATAAAAACAACTTTTCAATTTTTTCGGGCTTTTGTTGCTTTAACAAAAGGCTCAGAAAAACTTTTCAAGAGCTGAATGCTCTATGAAGTATATGAAAATTTTCAAACTTCCATTGCTGATTTGGTTGATCACATGAAAAATTTTAAAGTTTCTTGAATTGATTACTTTTTTTAAACTACTTAGCTCATTGAAATAACTCTGTGCATTTCATAGTTTCAGCGCTTGATTGCTTTGCTTTTCAAATTTAATTTTTTGCAAACCGACTCGTTCTACTGGGAACTGGGTTTTTTCACATTTTTTCGGTTCAATAGCTTGCCTAGAAACAATTCAGATTTTGGTGACCTTTTGTCGATATGAATTAACTTTAAAAAAATCAAATTCGTAACGCTTGATAAGTTTGCATGGAAAGACTTACTTTTACTGTGAGCCTCTTAGCTATTTGATATAATTTAAATTATATTGAGAATAATCTTTGGAAAATTGCGAGCCGATTCAGGCAATGAAGTGTTGCTTAATGTTTGCGAACCTACTCACGCAATATGATAACCATAAAAGTTTTGCAGATCACTGCTTCAATTTTTTTGCTAAAAACAATTAATGTTTTCGAAGCTTTTCATGGTATAGACTTTAAATTTCAAATTTTCATTGTTCGGGTAACTTACTTAGGTTTATTGTTAGCTGATGAAAGCTTTAATTTCAAGCGAACCGATTCACTACGAAATAATTGAGTGATTTTAAGAACTTCATCGCTTGAATGGCCTGCTCGGAAAAAAAAACTTTGCGAACTGATCTAAGATATGATAAAACATAAAAAAACTATACAACTTTAATCACTTGAAAGATTTGCTCAGAAAAGATTTGAAAATTGGTTCAAGCTAAAACAAAAAGTTTGCAATCAGATATACTATATGGAATCACTCAAATTATTCAAGTTTCATTGCTTGAATAGCTTGCTGATTGTTGATTTTTTGCGAGCCGATTAATCAATGGATACGAGCTTGCTAGTTAAATGTCATTTGGTGACTGCCCCAATATTGATGTCTGATGGTTTATGTGGTGCATTTTTTGGTTTTAGTTGGGCTAGATTATATGCCACCCTTGTACAGTTCCTCGTCTCGATACCCTCTCATGGATGTACTCGTTGCCCAAGCCATAGCTGTGAAAAGGGTCATCTTCGCCATCAAGATATACATTTCAGATCCTATCGGAAAACACTTAAGTAAATATCTTCAATAAAAACGCGGTACTTAAAAATGAAAAAAACTTGAATTTATGATCACGTCTTCCAAAAAACACCATATTTTTTCAGTTTTATTAACACATTCTCTTTAAGTTTTGTTTGCTCTTTTCTTAATCTAAAATTGATTCTCTTCTTCTTTCGTTCCAAGAAATTTATCTAATAAAAGATTAACAATTAAAAGCCACTATTTTTAAGTTAAAAAAGTCACGATCGTGAAAGAGAAATCGCTAGACCAAAAGACCAAAATTTCAGATCAAAATTGATATTATTAAAATCAACTTACAGATTAAAAAGGAAGCTGTCGTTAAAAAACAATCTAACAGTAGGGTATAAATGTCAAAGTGAATGTTATCTGAAAATGGAAATTGTTAGACAAAGTTATTGATGTTATTTTAATAAGTCGTGCAAATACTTGAATCGGCATCAAGCGTACGTATGCTTGGAGAATTTCTGTAGCAATTTCTGAAATTAAAATATTTAATGAAGTGACAAATTTGCAGACAATCAGTTACATTTGTGTAAGACAACTTTTCTCAAAAACAAAAAAATATCAAATTTTCTAAACGAAATCTCAACTGAAAGTAATTATCGTTTGTCCCTGTCCGACGATTATTTTATTAAATGACAAGTTTAAAAAAAAACCATGAATAGAAGGTTATTTCTCATCTTGAGGTTGAAACGAGTAAATGCTTGTCATTGGAAGTGAAATAAAAAAGCGGATGAATTGTTTGAATCTGTTTTTGTCAATTGTGTAAGCGTTCACGATGTTCAAGATGGCCGAAGTTTTTTTTCAATTGTGCCGAAATTTGACGAAACAAGTTTAGAGCAAACTTGAACAAAAAAACTTGTGGAAACATGTGGCTATTTCAATTGTTTTTGAAGCTTTTTTAGTGCTCCCGAACACCAAAAACTTAAATGTTCTCAAAACAGATCTGATGGAAAAAAAAACTTTTTTTTTCAAAAGTGTAGGTAATTTTTATTTTTTGTCTAGTAAGTTTTAACAGTTTTTTTGACCAATTTTCAATTTGATTAACAGCTTAGTGGTAGGAAGTTTATCAAGTGGTCATATTGAAATGTGAAACAAAGATACATTTTTTCTAAACACTTAAAAAATTGTATTTTTTTAGTTTTAGGGCGAAATAGGAAATCAATGGCCAACCAATGAGAAAAGGTAAAAAAGGAACAATATTGCAAAATCGAACAACAGTTAGAACAAAGTACAAGCTGAAATTTCTGTTCCAAATAATAATCTTAAAACCCGGGAAATTCGGTAACTTGTTTTTCTAGACACTACAAAATTTTTTTCAAACCACGGCCATTAGTGTTTCAATGCCATTCCAAATTTTAGAAAAAAATTTCATTTTTTCACATTTAATTTTTTAATGTTATTACTGCTCCATAAAACCTTAAAAGCCGTCTGAACATTCAGGGCTTCGCCGTGATACGAGCAGTCTTGTTAGTGTTTTGTTCTGTTTCAATAACGTTATTTGCGGATTATTGTCACAATTTTGCGTTAAATTGACAAAAGTCATGGCTTAGATGATTTCTGAGGCTCAATTTAAACGATTTTGAGTCAGTTTCCCTTGCTATCTCAAAACGAGTTCAGTTTACCATTAGCACTTGCTGGTCCTATACGTTAATCGATTTGAACAAATAATTAACTAGAAGTGTTAATTTTGGGACAAAACGGCATAGGACAAGTTGTCATATGGGGCAAGTTGGCATAGGACAAGTTTTCATATGGGTCAATTTATATAGGCCAAGTTGGAATAGGGCCAGTTGTCCTGGGGCAAATAGTCCTGACACCTTCTTTTTTAACCTCTAAAAGTGTCTAATCTTAACCTCCCAAGTTGGAAACTACTTTATGTACTTCTGTACGGGGAAAAGGGCAAATTCATATGATTGTTTTTTCGAGCTCAGTAAGAGCATCTTTTGTTTTCATTTTCCATGTGAAGTATCTTCTTATTTAATTTCAACTGTTCCATCTGAGGTTCTCGGCTTTTGTTGTGGGTCAGATATGAACAAGGACTGGGTTAGAGGGGGCTGGTAGCTGGGCAACTCTAGCATCCCCTCAGTGACTGGGGGTGAGATTCCAGGGTATTGAACATTTTGCGGGGGGTAGTAGGCAGGCGATGCCCCCATCAAGCCCCCCTCAGCCATGTAATGCACGACGCCCATGTTATCCCTATCTAGAACCAAACAAGACTACTAACATCAAAAATATAAGTGCCAAAATAAACTTTTGCGCGTTTTTTGATTAATTAAAGTTAATTAACGGTATTTTAAGCCTGAATCGATTTTCATTTTTGAGAAAATCTAAAAAAAGGAAGTTGCTTACAAAAAATGTGCACTTTGTAGCAAATAGTGATCGGAAAGATACTAAGACCAAGTGAACAATCTCCCTAAATCTAACTAGGGGAGTGATCGTTCATTTGATTAGTTTTCAGGCAGTCAGATTTGAGCGTAGTACATGCAGGCCTTACGGCTTGAATTTGCCAATTAATTTTGAGTGGGCGATTGTTCAGTTGGTCTATTCAGGAAGAGGAGTATCGGAGGATTGTTCACGAAGGCCCCATACTCAATAACTTTCAATAAAAACTTGCAGATTATTTTCTGGGGGGGGGGGGGGGGGGGGGGTTTCGCAAG
>NC_087066.1:37641754-37676269 GCF_963678635.1 Symsagittifera roscoffensis
AGTTGTGCTGGCAACGCTGCTTTTTCATCGACGTCTGCTTTCTTTGGCGTACTAGCGAAGTAGAAGTTCTTGGGATGTATAGAATGCTTCGCAATCATTCCTCGCTGTAAGCGATTTACACAAAATTCCCATAACATTGGGGGTTCTGCACGCTTAGACGGTCAAAAGGATGTTATTCCAAGTGGGTTCTTCCGCCCACTTGGGCTTGGTTGCTGGGCCATGTTGAAAAACGCTAATTTTATACTTGAATTAAATTACTTTCACATCTCTCCTTGTTACCTGAGACAGCTCTCTTCAATGCAGACGTTGTGAAAGCAGCAAAACTCGCCTCCGTAGAACCAGTAGAACTTGCAATCATCATTATCTTGACAATGCTGTCCCCTCGCAGATAGGATGACTTGACCCAACACAAACAGCATAAAACCTGCTGTTGTAAACAAAACGGGATTAGCCTCATAACAAAAAAGCCGAATTATTGAACATTTCTAATAATCTACTCCTTTTAGACAGCTCAAAACAATAAGAGACAGTTTTTCAGGCTCGGAGAGTGGTGGTGAACTGGTTTCGTCTCCGCCTCCCAATCGGAAGGTAGGGCGTTCGAGACTCACCATGATCCATGCTCGTTGCTTGAGGGTGAAGAAGCAACCTTACCCAGTCCAGAACAATAGCCTAAGAAATTGCATGTAATTCTTCAGCAGAGGCACAACAGCGGTTCTCCGTGAAGAGCTGAGCAGCTCTTGTGTTTTTCTTTTCCCATGCTGATAAAGCATCTTAACATTCGGTCCTTAAGGCATGAGGGGTTGCTCTAAGCCATGGAGGGATCAAGGGGGATGGGAACCCCTCCCCTGGGATCCGACCTTGCGTCACCCAAAACATCCCTGACAATGACAATCATTTGCTTCTTTCTTTGGTATGTTGATTGCTTTTTCATTGATCTCCGTATTTTGAGTGCCGTTCATGACAACATGTCACGCTTGTAATTTTTCGTCTATTTGAGTGCATTTTTTCATCATTCTAATTTTGCAATCATCAATCAGATTCGTCTTTAGGGTTGGTACCTGTACGTCTTTTGTTTTGCTGAGCCTTCTTTCTGGAGGATCTCTGTGATGGCTGTATGATTTCGAGTAACTCTTTTGGTTAATCTGGATGGAAATCATCCCCATTTGTGTCCCTGTTATGTTGATTCTGAGTGTTTTTGTTACCGATGAAAATTGGGCTCTGACACACCAATTATGGCCACGCGGTTGCAATATTCTCTGTCCTTGACCCCTTACTCTACTGACTTCTCCTGATATGGCGATATTTTTCGATCGCTGCTTTCTTGATTGTGTATAATATCAAAAGAGTTTCTCACTGTTTCTCGTCTTTTTGTGGTACTCGTTTTAGTGCCTGACGGCATTGTGAACTATTCTCTTTTTTCGATCCTGAGTAATCTTAAAGTTGTTCGGGTAATCTTGAGTAGGGGTGCAGCTGCCATCTGCTACCATTTGAAAGTTTTCAAAAAGTTGGAAACACTCAAACCTCAAACGGAAACAAAATATAGCAACTGTTTTAAACATGTAAATTTACGCAACTGACCGTTGCTCATGTTCACTATTTTTTAACTCTAGCTTTTTTAGAGGTTAAGGTCGTTTACATTCAATAAGTGTCACATCATCAACTGCTACACCTTGAAAGAATCAAGCAAACTTCAGCACGATAAGTATTTTAATGCCAATCGAATTTAATTTTGCTTGCTTCTGTGTCGACTAAAAGAAATACTGGATAAATGCTGGGTCCTAAACGTCTATAGTTTTCTCAGTTCTTTTATAAGGTAGCTGATTTACTCGTCGGCAAGCGAATATCAACAGAAAATGACTCATTATCATTTTCTGTTAATATAATACTTTGACCAACTTGTTCAAACTCTCGCGTTTTTTTTCACATCTCTCCTTGTTACCTGAGACAGCTCTCTTTAATGCAGACGTTGTGAAAGCAGCAAAACTCGCCTCCGTAGAACCAGTAGAACTTGCAATCATCATTATCTTGACAATGCTGTCCCCTCGCAGATAGGATTTTGGGATGTATAGAATGCTTCGCAATCATTCCTCGCTGTAAGCGATTTACACAAAATTCCCATAACATTGGGGGTTCTGCACGCTTAGACGGTCAAAAGGATGTTATTCCAAGTGGGTTCTTCCGCCCACTTGGGCTTGGTTGCTGGGCCATGTTGAAAAACGCTAATTTTATACTTGAATTAAATTACTTTCACATCTCTCCTTGTTACCTGAGACAGCTCTCTTCAATGCAGACGTTGTGAAAGCAGCAAAACTCGCCTCCGTAGAACCAGTAGAACTTGCAATCATCATTATCTTGACAATGCTGTCCCCTCGCAGATAGGATGACTTGACCCAACACAAACAGCATAAAACCTGCTGTTGTAAACAAAACGGGATTAGCCTCATAACAAAAAAGCCGAATTATTGAACATTTCTAATAATCTACTCCTTTTAGACAGCTCAAAACAATAAGAGACAGTTTTTCAGGCTCGGAGAGTGGTGGTGAACTGGTTTCGTCTCCGCCTCCCAATCGGAAGGTAGGGCGTTCGAGACTCACCATGATCCATGCTCGTTGCTTGAGGGTGAAGAAGCAACCTTACCCAGTCCAGAACAATAGCCTAAGAAATTGCATGTAATTCTTCAGCAGAGGCACAACAGCGGTTCTCCGTGAAGAGCTGAGCAGCTCTTGTGTTTTTCTTTTCCCATGCTGATAAAGCATCTTAACATTCGGTCCTTAAGGCATGAGGGGTTGCTCTAAGCCATGGAGGGATCAAGGGGGATGGGAACCCCTCCCCTGGGATCCGACCTTGCGTCACCCAAAACATCCCTGACAATGACAATCATTTGCTTCTTTCTTTGGTATGTTGATTGCTTTTTCATTGATCTCCGTATTTTGAGTGCCGTTCATGACAACATGTCACGCTTGTAATTTTTCGTCTATTTGAGTGCATTTTTTCATCATTCTAATTTTGCAATCATCAATCAGATTCGTCTTTAGGGTTGGTACCTGTACGTCTTTTGTTTTGCTGAGCCTTCTTTCTGGAGGATCTCTGTGATGGCTGTATGATTTCGAGTAACTCTTTTGGTTAATCTGGATGGAAATCATCCCCATTTGTGTCCCTGTTATGTTGATTCTGAGTGTTTTTGTTACCGATGAAAATTGGGCTCTGACACACCAATTATGGCCACGCGGTTGCAATATTCTCTGTCCTTGACCCCTTACTCTACTGACTTCTCCTGATATGGCGATATTTTTCGATCGCTGCTTTCTTGATTGTGTATAATATCAAAAGAGTTTCTCACTGTTTCTCGTCTTTTTGTGGTACTCGTTTTAGTGCCTGACGGCATTGTGAACTATTCTCTTTTTTCGATCCTGAGTAATCTTAAAGTTGTTCGGGTAATCTTGAGTAGGGGTGCAGCTGCCATCTGCTACCATTTGAAAGTTTTCAAAAAGTTGGAAACACTCAAACCTCAAACGGAAACAAAATATAGCAACTGTTTTAAACATGTAAATTTACGCAACTGACCGTTGCTCATGTTCACTATTTTTTAACTCTAGCTTTTTTAGAGGTTAAGGTCGTTTACATTCAATAAGTGTCACATCATCAACTGCTACACCTTGAAAGAATCAAGCAAACTTCAGCACGATAAGTATTTTTATGCCAATCGAATTTAATTTTGCTTGCTTCTGTGTCGACTAAAACAAATACTGGATAAATGCTGGGTCCTAAACGTCTATAGTTTTCTCAGTTCTTTTATAAGGTAGCTGATTTACTCGTCGGCAAGCGAATATCAACAGAAAATGACTCATTATCATTTTCTGTTAATATAATACTTTGACCAACTTGTTCAAACTCTCGCGTTTTTTTTCACATCTCTCCTTGTTACCTGAGACAGCTCTCTTTAATGCAGACGTTGTGAAAGCAGCAAAACTCGCCTCCGTAGAACCAGTAGAACTTGCAATCATCATTATCTTGACAATGCTGTCCCCTCGCAGATAGGATGACTTGATTCAACACAAACAGCATAAAACCTGCTGTTGTAAACAAAACGGGATTAGCCTCATAACAAAAAAGCCGAATTACTGAACATTTCTAATAATCTACTCCTTTTAGACAGCTCAAAACAATAAGAGACAGTTTTTCAGGCTCGGAGAGTGGTGGTGAACTGGTTTCGTCTCCGCCTCCCAATCGGAAGGTAGGGCGTTCGAGACTCACCATGATCCATGCTCGTTGCTTGAGGGTGAAGAAGCAACCTTACCCAGTCCAGAACAATAGCCTAAGAAATTGCATGTAATTCTTCAGCAGAGGCACAACAGCGGTTCTCCGTGAAGAGCTGAGCAGCTCTTGTGTTTTTCTTTTCCCATGCTGATAAAGCATCTTAACATTCGGTCCTTAAGGCATGAGGGGTTGCTCTAAGCCATGGAGGGATCAAGGGGGATGGGAACCCCTCCCCTGGGATCCGACCTTGCGTCACCCAAAACATCCCTGACAATGACAATCATTTGCTTCTTTCTTTGGTATGTTGATTGCTGTTTCATTGATCTCCGTATTTTGAGTGCCGTTCATGACAACATGTCACGCTTGTAATTTTTCGTCTATTTGAGTGCATTTTTTCATCATTCTAATTTTGCAATCATCAATCAGATTCGTCTTTAGGGTTGGTACCTGTACGTCTTTGTTTTGCTGAGCCTTCTTTCTGGAGGATCTCTGTGATGGCTGTATGATTTCGAGTTGCTCTTTTGGTTAATCTGGATGGAAATCATCCCCATTTGTGTCCCTGTTATGTTGATTCTGAGTGTTTTTGTTACCGATGAAAATTGGGCTCTGACACACCAATTATGGCCACGCGGTTGCAATATTCTCTGTCCTTGACCCCTTACTCTACTGACTTCTCCTGATATGGCGATATTTTTCGATCGCTGCTTTCTTGATTGTGTATAATATCAAAAGAGTTTCTCACTGTTTCTCGTCTTTTTGTGGTACTCGTTTTAGTGCCTGACGGCATTGTGAACTATTCTCTTTTTTCGATCCTGAGTAATCTTAAAGTTGTTCGGGTAATCTTGAGTAGGGGTGCAGCTGCCATCTGCTACCATTTGAAAGTTTTCAAAAAGTTGGAAACACTCAAACCTCAAACGGAAACAAAATATAGCAACTGTTTTAAACATGTAAATTTACGCAACTGACCGTTGCTCATGTTCACTATTTTTTAACTCTAGCTTTTTTAGAGGTTAAGGTCGTTTACATTCAATAAGTGTCACATCATCAACTGCTACACCTTGAAAGAATCAAGCAAACTTCAGCACGATAAGTATTTTTATGCCAATCGAATTTAATTTTGCTTGCTTCTGTGTCGACTAAAACAAATACTGGATAAATGCTGGGTCCTAAACGTCTATAGTTTTCTCAGTTCTTTTATAAGGTAGCTGATTTACTCGTCGGCAAGCGAATATCAACAGAAAATGACTCATTATCATTTTCTGTTAATATAATACTTTGACCAACTTGTTCAAACTCTCGCGTTTTTTTTCACATCTCTCCTTGTTACCTGAGACAGCTCTCTTTAATGCAGACGTTGTGAAAGCAGCAAAACTCGCCTCCGTAGAACCAGTAGAACTTGCAATCATCATTATCTTGACAATGCTGTCCCCTCGCAGATAGGATGACTTGACCCAACACAAACAGCATAAAACCTGCTGTTGTAAACAAAACGGGATTAGCCTCATAACAAAAAAGCCGAATTACTGAACATTTCTAATAATCTACTCCTTTTAGCCAGCTCAAAACAATAAGAGACAGTTTTTCAGGCTCGGAGAGTGGTGGTGAACTGGTTTCGTCTCCGCCTCCCAATCGGAAGGTAGGGCGTTCGAGACTCACCATGATCCATGCTCGTTGCTTGAGGGTGAAGAAGCAACCTTACCCAGTCCAGAACAATAGCCTAAGAAATTGCATGTAATTCTTCAGCAGAGGCACAACAGCGGTTCTCCGTGAAGAGCTGAGCAGCTCTTGTGTTTTTCTTTTCCCATGCTGATAAAGCATCTTAACATTCGGTCCTTAAGGCATGAGGGGTTGCTCTAAGCCATGGAGGGATCAAGGGGGATGGGAACCCATCCCCTGGGATCCGACCTTGCGTCACCCAAAACATCCCTGTTTTGTATTTTCTACATCCATTTGGCCTGTTTTGGATTTTCTACATCCATTTGGCCTGTTTTGTATTTTCTACATCCATTTGGCCTGTTTTGTATTTTCTACATCCATTTGGCCTGACGGACTCTTAAACTTTTTGATAGGTTCCCTTGGTGCCGACAACCACTAATTTAAGCGAAGAGAGCTCACAGAAAAACGGCAATTTTTGTTCAACGTTTTCCAAAAAGGGCCTAGTTTTTTTTCAAAAATTTACCTGCTGAGTTGAAGCATAAATAAAATTGACTAAATAGAACCTTTATAGTAATAGGATCTAATATGATCAAAATGGCCAATCGGCAATTTTCAAACCCCCATAACTTCACAAAGAATGCTAACAGGTAAAACTTTTAAACATGAGCTCTCGACCTTAGTACCTTTAAGATGATAGAAATTATATTGCTGAAACTATGTAACAAAATAAAAACTTGAAAAACTTAAAAAATTAAAATTGATTAAACATGGAAACATTGTTGTGATGGCAATTGATGTGGGAATAAAAGCTAACAAAACTGCTCTTATCAGGGCAAGCCAAGAATACTCTGAATGCTTTTTAACTGGACACGATAAAATTCTAATAAATGAAATATTGATAAATTACTAATTTTAGGCCGATAGAGTAAAAAATAACGTTTAAATTTTGAGTCTTTTTTGTGATTAAAAAAAACCAATTGGCTTGCCTCAATTCCTTTACTTTGAACAGTTTTCTATTGAGGGATAATTCGCGTTACACTTTCAGCAACTATGTATCCAAACGAGCAGTTTTTTGTTTTTGATTTTCGTTTTTGATTTTCGTTTTTGCCTTGATTTGTTTAAGAGCGCTAGCAAAAAAGTGATGTGCGTGACCGGTAATCCCAAGAAAATCTCAGAATCGATCACCCAAATCACCAATTTTTTTTTGGAAATTTGGAAATTGGTCTGAATGAAAAAACCACTCCAAGCATGTATATTAATCATTTCTTTTTGGAAGTAGGATCAGCAAGAGTCTGTGCATCAAGGCGATGTCCATAGTATTCAGAGAGCCATATGAAATTAATAAAAATAAACCAGTTCAAAAAAAAATAAACAAATTTGATTTTTTTGAGTTTTTTCTTCATTTTATCACCTCTCCCCCATTTCACGGTATAGGAAGTGGAGAGCGACATGTTTTGAATCGGTCAAGGCATTATTAAAAGCAACTTGCTCACTTCAATTAGTTTGAAACAATTCAAATAGCCGCCTACGCTTTAAAAGCTCAAACAAGTATCTCAAATTGGCTAATTGGCAACTTTCAAACCCTGATAACTTCACAAAAAACAATAGGAGGTCGAAATTTCACATATGAGTTCTCGACCTCAGTATCTTTCAGATGATAAAAATTGTGTTGTTAAGAAGTTTTTAGTTAAAACGTGAAGTCTTAGTTGAATTAAAAACAAATGGCTATTGAAATTAGTGAAAACCTATTGAAATTAGTTAAAACTAGTATTGAAAACCTGGCAACTCTGTTGTGAAGGCAAATGATGTGTTAATAAAAGCAAATAAGACGTTTCTCATCAGGACAAGCTTATAAAATTCTGACTGCTTTTCAAATGAACCCGAAAAATTAAATAAAATTATGACAAATAATGCACATAAATGATAATATCGAAATTTAAATTTTACATTTTGAGTATCTTTGAAATAAAAAAAACCAATTGATTTGCCTCAATTCAATTACTGTGAACAGTTTTGTAGTAAGGGATGCTTCGCGTTACACTTTCAGTGACAAAATATAAGACGACCAGTTTTTTTGCTTTGATTTGTTAGAGAATGCGAGGATAAAAGTAATGTGCGCGATCGCCGATCCCACGAAAATTTAAGGATTGATTACCCAAGTTACCAAGTTATCTTTTGGAAATTGGTCTGAATAAAAAAAATCACCAAAAGCAGATCATATATATGCATCACTTTCTTCGAAATTAGGAAAAAAAACTCTTCGTATCAAGGCCAAGCTCTGAGTATTCCGAGAGCCGTATAAAATGAATAAAAGTATAGCATAAAAAATATAAACAAATTTGATTGTTTTTTTTTTTTAATTTTCTTCTTTTTGCCCCCCCCTCCCTACGCATGCTACGCACTAAGTTCAGAGTGAAATAATTTGAACCAGTTGATTACGCATTATTAGAAGCAACTTGGTTAGTCATTTGAATTGGAAACGATTCAGTTCGCCGTTAAGATGTTAAATTAAAAAATTAAATTTGGTCTGGAGAAAAAACCACTCGAGAACAAATATACCGAAATTTGTCTCGATGTTGTTTTCGGTGGTCCTAATTTCTATTTTGATATCTTCCTATATACAAACAGACTGTGCTCTGAACAAAGGGGCCAAACTTAGGCGCACCGTTTTGTGTGTGTAGGTCAAAGAAATTCAGAGACAAGTCTTTAAACATACTTTTTGGCATGACGATCTTGTTGAAAATTGTAAAAATTGTTGCCAAAATTTGCTGCGGCCTCGTAATGTCTACTTTGAGTTCTAGAAAAGATCATGTTGCGGCCTCGTAATGTCTATTTTGATTTCTAAAAAGCCAAAAATGACGTAGGCACTTTTAGGCACGTTTTCAAAAGTTTTGACCAAAATTTTTTTCGGTGCGCGCTCCTACCTCAAAATTAGTATATTTATTGGCGCCTTTACAAATTTTCCAAGATCGATCAGCTGAAATTGAAGGTCAAAAAAGAAGGCCGCCCCCTCAATCTGCTACTGTTTCTATTTTTTCTCCAGTTTTTTGTATATATATGGACAATTTGCAAATGTTTTGGAAGAAGCAAACTTCTTAGGCATGTCTTTTAATTTTCAACCCCCATCCTTCCGCCCCTAAATCTACTCTTGCTTGTGAAACAATTTAAATAATTCTTGATGATTCAAAAATTATGTCAAATCTTAAAATCAATTGAATATATCCGTTATTTTTTTATTAGATATTAACTTGTAAAGAGAAAGAGATTAACTTGAGAAGTCGAATTAAATGACCGAAAACTGGGGCGGATTTACGGGGGGCGGGAAATGCGGACGCTTCCCTCTTAGGGATTTGACCCCCTGCCGACCCAAAGGGTCCCCCTTTGTTCTATTTTGAGATACCAAAAAAGGCCTAAAAACACCTTTTTCGGCTTGCTTTTTTTCTTCAAAATTTCGACAAACTTTTAGATTTTTTTTTGAAAATCCGCCCGCCCCCTCGAGAAAATCCTAGATCCGCCTCTGCCCGCTCTAAAACAATTTTTTTCATAGTTATGTACCTCTATTGAAGTGCAACATTTTTTCGACAAGCCAAGTGTAGATAAAGCTAAGCGTAGATAAGTGTAGATAAAGTATACTGAAGTTATTTAAAAATATGGCAAATTTTTTTTCAATCCATAGGAGCAGAACGATGAAAATAGTGTAGCGCACAGGAAGTTGCTATCTGAAACTAGAAGGATGTTTATTGATATATTAATCTAACCTGTTTAATTGGATACATACCTCAAAAAACAACGCAGAAACAAACGCAAGAAAAAATTTTTTTTATTTTGGCGGGGCGGGAAAGGTAAACATCTGAGGTAGTTAATTTTAGGATGGCAAAAAGTACAAAAAAGAAGCATTTGTCTACATTCACAGTGTTGTTCATAAGCATATTTGGTTCGTTGAATTACCTTTTCTGCGTAATTATCTGCGCAGCTTATAATTTTTTTTGCAGAAAATTTTTCCGTTTTGAGTCATTCAGCAAAATGTTGCATTTTTCCGTGCACACTCGTTTCTCAAAAATAATTATTAGACTGGCGTCAAAGCAACCTTCAGATTGTCAGCTTTTTCTTAAATAGTCAGCAGAAATAGATGCGATTAAATTTTACAAAAAAAGAAGATCCTTTAGTAAAATTGGCAACCAGAAATGAGGGAGGTGAGCCGCCGCTCACCCGTGTCAAGGTACTCGACTTTTGTTTAGGCTTTCTCAACCCCAATTTGGCCTTTTGGACCAAACTTTGGTATGGTCTGACCGACCGAAAAATTTACTCGACCATGCTTGTTCCATTTATGATGTGTTTTGACCTTTTTGATCAAAATTAGTTGAGTCTCGAAAATAAGAGAACGTGAAAGAGCGAACAGTCGGTTGACCTCGAGAAAAAAAGACACAAATTTGAATTGAAATTTGAAATGAAAATTGGATTGAAATAAAATCTCTTGCGAATTATCTTTCTGGCCAAAACTTTCGTTTAAAAACAATCCCAAAACTTGACATTGATAAAAGTAATTGTTATTTAGAACCCTGAGGTCGATTTGAATAAAAACAATTAAGCTCAAATCTTTCAAATTTTTTTCTGATTGATTTTATTCAATTAATAATTCTCCTAATTTTTGTTATCCAAGTTATTTTTTAAAATATTTGTTTGACGGATTATCTATCATGGATGTGGATCAACCAGATGTTTTGGTGGGAACGTCAGTCAGCTCCAATCCTGCTCGAGGTTCCCTGAGTAAAACAAATGACACTAACGTGAGCGAGTTACAAAAAGAAATTGATGGTCTATAATGATTTCGGGTGCTCAACAATTGCGTATTCAAGCGTTGGAAAAAAATCAACGGGACATGCAGGAACGACTGCTTGCTCAGGAAAGATATTCAAGAAAAAATAGTATTATAATTTTGAATCCTCCTTACGATGCGCAATGTGAGAGACGTAACAATGGAAACCCTAAAATTTTTCAAGAGTTTTTTGGGTATAACAGTTAAGTTTGAAGGTGTGAAAGCTTGCCATGTCCTGCCAGGTGAAACAGGTATTTTCCTTCCCAGGATAATATGCAAAATCATTTACTTCGAGGACAAAACGCAAGTGTGGAAAAATAGAAGGGCTCTTAGAAAAAAGGTCAACCCAAAAAACCAAAAGTTTAATATTTCAAATGAAACATTGCCAGAAACTGACGCGGAGATCAAGGCAACTGCTGTTCATATGTGGTTGGAGACGGTGACCAACAATTGCATTGTATCAGTTGCAGTTACTGGTGAAAATGCTTCGAAAAAGTTAATAAAAGTCAATAGCTTGGATGATCTTAATAAATTGGAACCAAATGAGATCCAAAGAAAATTCGTTGAGGTTAAAAAAAGCAGCAGAGGTGCAAGCTGTAGAGTCTCACCGGAGGGCAAAAAACCATATATGAGCAACAAATAGACTCATTAAATCTAATCAGTTACACGAGATAAAATTTTTGTAGAGTATTTCATACTTTGTGTTATGATAAAACGTACGATAAAATGATTTGATACTAAAGCGACGTGCAACTCTGCACTGACTTAACTTGTTTATATTAATTATACTATTGCTTTTATTTTTTTCCTTTGAGCTAAGGAAGTGGTTTTTTCTGGAATTTTTTCCCGCTTTTTACAACTTGGTTTAAAAGTTTAAATAAGTCAAATTATGTCACAAACAACTTTACCTAAACTTTACTGTTTGTTTCATATTGTTGGTCAAAATCAATTTCTGATTGAAATCAGACTGTCAGTTCCCTTTACCCTGCTTGTGATAACGCGAGCGCTGCAGGTTGGTTGTGATAACGCGACCTCCATGCCTGGAAAGGGGCTTATGGACTGTTTTTTTCAAATGAACTTTTGTGTGCTCTGTGATAATGCCGAGTTAACACTGAATGAAAAATTTTATTTTATCTTAAATTAAAATTTATCTAAGTTTCAATTTCATTATTATGATTGTTTTTTGCTGTAAAACTTGGATATAAAGGAGGTCACTTCAGATTTCTACCGTGAAGAATCTTAATTGAAAACACGGCAAATCAAGAACTTTTCGTTTCTAATACAGCAAATTTAAGAATATTGTTTAAATACAAGAACAGCGTATGAAAAATAGGGAGGTAGAAGGGAAAAGTTTTCAGGCCAACTGACGGAGTTCGTTATCTTTGACCATCATTTGTTTTTTTTTCTATCTCAGATCAACAAAGACAACCAATGCAGTATATCATGAATACCACTGAGCAGGTTCTTTGAAAAAAATTAGATCGATACAAGAAAACATAGACGAATTTCAAGTTATCCTAACACAACTAAAATATTTGCCTAGCATTATATGTTGCACCGAAACCTGGCTTTCACCAAACCAGAATTTCGGTATTTCCAAAATAAAAGAGTATCAACTTCTTATTGAACGTTCTCGTAAGCGTAGGGGAGGAGGCGTATGTTTTTATATAAAATTCGGAATAAATTACAAAAGAATAGAAAGAACAAGTTGTAACAACATTCAATTGTTAAGCGTCAAAAATAGAAAATGAAAAGTTAAAAAATGCAATTATTACGTGTGTTTATATTACTCCTAGTGCAAAAAAACTCAGACACTCCTTATACTACAAAAGGTTTTGGATGATATTATAGTAGCACCATTACACATCATTTAAATCGTGGTGACTTTAACATTAATGTTTTAAGAAAGAGTAAACGACTCTCTGAACTTATAAGTATAACAAATGGAAACGATCTTTTACTACAAAATGGAAATCAACCAACCGGAAAAACTAAGACCAGTAAGAAGTGTATAGATCAGTTTTTTTCCATTGTTTAAAAACCATTAACTATCTTCAAAACATCGGTAACTGAACTTTATGGAGTATTTTTAAACGCAACATCACAAATACGCAAAAACTTGAATCGAAATTTTTCTGAAAGAAGTAAATGAGTCTTCATATGAAAATTTAGTTGATGTTGAAACAAAAATTAGCCAATTTAGTTGCGATGAACTTTTTTTATTGTTGAACGAAAAGCTCAGAAATAACATTGAACCATTTTTACCAGAAAAAACACTAATTAGAAAAACTTCGAAGCAATGGGTTGATAATGAATTGAAAAATGCAGCATCAAAAACACACCCGTTCAGAAATAGTTTTTTAAAAACTGAAACCACAGAAGCCAGAAGAAAATTTGAATCTCAAAGCAATAAATTTCGCAAATTTTTGAGTCAGAAAAAAAAGCATTTTTTTAAAAGCAAATTACGATTGGAATCCAACAACAACAGCAGAGAGTGTTTCCGTCTGTATAATGACCTAACATGTGCCACTAAAAACAACGATCAGGAAGAAAACAAAACATAAATGTTCATGAATTTAACGACTTCCTTGCAAATGTTGGAGAACAATTAGCGAGGATTTTTAATACTTTAAAAGAATTAAGAGTCAAAAAGCAAATTATTTCAATGTTCTTAGCTGACATAACGCAAAATGAAATTTCAAAAATAATTGAATCGCTAAAAACCAAGTTTAGTTTGGATACATATGGACTTAATCAATATTACTTGAAAAAAATAAGTCCAGTTTTGCTTCCAATTTTGAAAAAACTTTTACAAAAATGTTTGGATAGACAAAGTTTTCCAGGCAGTTTCAAAATTGCCAAAGTTAAACCTCTCTTCAAAGAAGGCAATGATCTAGAATCATCAAATTACAGGTCAATTTCTCTTTTACCAGTTGCAGGTAAAATTTTTCAGCGGGTCATTGCTAACAGAATGAACCAATATCTCACTTAGTATCAGTTACTACAAAATTGCCAGTTTAGGTTCAGATCAAAAAGGAGTACAATTGATGCTTTAATAACCCTAATAGAAGAAGTGCGTCAAGATTGGAACTCTAATACCACGAAGACACAGTGCACATTCATTGACCTTAAGAAAGACTTTGATACAGTTTACCACATTCTTTTACTTGAGAAATGTGACGCATAAGGTTTTCGGAGACTTGTTTTTGATCTTCTAAAATCTCATTTAAAAAACCGACAACAATAAATTGCCACTAAAACCAGACACTCTCAAAATGAAAATGGGAATTATGAGGTACCACAGGGATCCATATTAGGCCCGATTTTTTTCATCATTTAAATAAATGATTTTGAGCTAAATGAAAATAGTGAAAGTAATCTGATTTTATATGCAGACGACACTGTCATAAGAACAATAGCTAGAAACAGTGACTTAACCGGTAAAAACCAAGAAGCGTTGGACAAAACAGCAATTTGCCGAGAAAAAAACAGGCTGACTTTAAAAGAAGATAAAACAAAAACAATGGTACTATCTAAGAAGAGCAGCGGTAAATCAGATGTCAAAATGAATGGAAAAATTATTAAAGAAAAACAATCGTTCTGATACTAAGGTTTTCAAATTGACTCTAAATTTTCCTTTACTGATCATACTACAAAAATGGAAAACAAATTGTCGAGGTTTTGTGGGATGTATTACAGGTTGAGGAACTTTTTAGGTAAAGATCAACTACTGAAAGCATATAACGCTTATGTGAAACCCATTTTACAGTGCGGAGTTTTGGCTTATGCGTCAACAGACAGTACAAAATTAGAAACAATTGAACTTAAAATTAAACGGCTCATAAAAATTAATTGTTTTAAGAGAAGAAATGAAAGCATCGAAGAACTAAGATAAAAACGCAAAATATACTTCGTAAACGAACTACATATCTATGAATTAGTAAAGTTACTATGTAAGGATTTGAGTAAAGAGTGCATATCGGCCATTGCCCAGGAAGCTGTAACTGAAAAAATTTTGAATACGGTTTTGAATAAGAAAGTTTTAGCCAGGCATATACCTGTGCAATCAAAGTGTAATCAAAAAACTTCTGTAAAAGTTAGAATTAGAAAACTTTTCAACCTTGTTCTAAAATACTACCCAGATTTTGCAACTAAGTTTCAGAGCTGCACACAATATCATTTACAAATCTTCAACCATGGGTTTTTGGACAGTATTATTCTAGGAAATTATCAACTGTTTTAATTCATTTTTGAGTAGAAATAAAATTTAAAAAAAGATTTGCTGACAAGGGTAGGTATACTGCTGAAATTATCACCTTTTTCACTTCAAAATTTTTTTCCTCTTTGTATCATTAAATCTTTTTTTTTTGATTTTTTGATTAGCAGTCAAAAAAATAACAGAAGTCATAGCAGGATCAAAGGCGCCTGAAAACGGTCTGCATAGTTCCACGGCATTATCGCAATGAGAATTCGTTTGGTTGTAAATGTAGTAATTTTTACAATGATTGGAGTTTTTTTTGGAAGAACTAAATGAGTCTTCATATCAAAATATATTTGATATTGAAACAAAAATTAGCCAATTTAATTGCGATGAGCTTTTTTTTTATTGTTGAACGAAAAGCTCAGAAATAACATTGAACCATTTTTACCAGAAAAAACAATAATTAGAAAAATTTCGAAGCATTGGGTTGATAATGAATTGAAAAATGAAGCATCGAAAAAGCACCGGTTCAGGAATATTTTTTTAAAAACTGAAACCACAGAAGCCAGAAGTAAATTTGAATCTCAAAGCAAATTATTTCGCAAATTTCTGAGTCAGAAAAAAAGCATTTTATCAAAAGCAAATTATGATTGGAATCCAACAACAACAGCAGAGAGTTTTTCCGTCTGTATAATGACCTAACATAAGCTACCAAAATCAACGATCAGGACGATCAGTTGATAAATTTAACGACTTCCTTGCAAATGTTGGAGAAAAGTTAGCGAGGAATTTTAAAATTTTAAAAGAATTAAGATTCAGAAAGCAAATTATATCAATGTTTTTAGCTGACTTAACGCAAAGTGGAATTTCAATTATAATCGAATCGCTAAAAACCAAGTTTAGTTTGGATACATATTTTGGATACATGAGTTATTCAGCAAAAAGTTGCATTTTTTTTTGCATACTCCTTTCTCAAAAATAATTATTAGACTGGCATCAAATTAACCTTCAGATTTTCAGTTTTTTCCTAGATAGTCAGCAGAAATAGATGCGGTTAAATTTTACAAAAAAGAAGATCCTTTAGTAAAATTGGCAACCAGAAATGAGGGAGGTGAGCCGCCGCTCACCCGTGTCAAGGTACTCGACTTTTGGTTAGGCTTTCTCGACCCGAATTTGGCCTTTTGGACCAAACTTTGGCATGGTTTGACCGACCGAAAAATTTACTTGACCATGCTTGTTCCATTTATGATGTCTTTTGACCCGTTTGATCAAAATTAGTTGATTCTTGACACTTTTGTGAGGGTTTTAGATTCATTTCTGAATTCTCCCAAGAAAACAAGATATTTAGCAAAAGTATTTCTGCCCCGCGGATAAATTTTAGACCTGTGAAAAGCGTTTTTTTTTTGGCAGCACCTCTTCACTGAAAATTGCCTCATATCAGTGTCAAAGGCGTCATCAAAAAAGTTTAGAATCAACCGTCCGAAAATGGTTGTCGTAAAAAAATACCATTAGGTGGTATTCTTCGGGCGGCGAGCTGTTCAAACCCCCGGCCCTGCTTCATTGGCCCTGCTTTCACTTTTTGATTTGCACTAAACTTCTTGAAACTTACTTTTTTTGTGCTTGATTTTTTTGCAAACCAGCTTGATCAAAGTTAGGCGGCTAGGTCAAAACAGGACAAATCTTAGTTTGTTGTACTATTTTTTGTTTCTCTTTTGTATTTGGAGCACGAATCAACGCTTAATCTCCTTTTAAATTTTACCCCGACCGCATTGGCTATGAGCCCAGGTTGACCAAAAATGCTTATCATACAATTTTCATAAACGGGAAACTTCTTTTCATACAATTCCATACGTACAAAAAATTGTATGAAAACTCTTTAATAAACATTTTCCCATAAATGAAATTGTATAATAGGTGTTTTCTCCAAAAATCAAAATGCAGTTTTTTGTTTCTAAATTTTGGGTTGTGTTTGCAACCGAACAGAAGTGACAAAGACCTTGATTACTCAAAGCACCAAGGTTGGACATTAACAAAGGTTTATACATTTACAATGCATAAAAAACGACCTGAAAAGTTCACCACATGACTTTCACAAATGATATAACAAAAGTAACATTTAATTTTTGGCAAAATTTTTCAGTGATGATTATTTTAAAATTTTGAATTTTCAAATTATCAGATATTGATCAATACAAAAAAACGCCATACAAAATAAATACGATTTTTCAGCGTTTTTGAAAAAAAATTTTGAGTGAAAAGAAAAAAAGCCATTATTATTGTATCCAGGACTACGTTATGCACACAAAAAATTAAGTTTTGCATGCAAAAAATTTTTTTCAAAAAAGGTTTTTTTTTGCGTACAAAATTCAATTGCGGTTGCAAAAAAAAACAAAACAAAACAAGGGCAAATTTTCAAAATTACTTGAAAATTTTTTTTTGTGTCGCCATCAAAAAATGTCAGTCATACAATTGTCATATATGGCTATAGTATGGAAAGCATTTTTTTCAAAAAAAAATTATTTTAAATCCGTTTTTTTTGTCACCAGTCTGTTCAACTGTTCTCAAAAAACCGCAGAAATGGTTTAATTTTTTCTCTATTGTTTTTCAAAAATGTATGAAAATTTTATGACAAACATTTTCTCTATACACTTGATGTATGGATTGGTATGATAATGATTTTTGTTGTATGGAATTGTATGATAAGCATTTTCGGTGTATGGAGGTCAACCCGGGAGGAATGTACTTTTGCGCGAAGTTGGTTACCACTAATGACCTTCCAATACAATAAGCTCAAGAATTATAAATCATTCTTGGCAAGCGTTTTATCCCAAATCGTCGAGCTTGTTTGGGAGCACGCGTTGAGTTCCCCGTTATACTTAGCGATAAAAAGTGCTTACTTAATCTAATTAAAATTTTCATGGACAATTCTGTGATATTTCATAGATAAATAGTGTAGCGATTTTTTATCGAAAACATTTAAGAATTAGGAATGATTTATCGTTGATTTAGCAATAAAACTATTGAAAAACAGCGCTTTGAGTTTAAGTCAGGGTTGGCTTACTCATAGAGTAATTTTGGATAAGGTACACCACCTGTTCGTACGCTATCGTATTTTTGGGCGGATAGAATCGAACAACTTCTTAGTCTAATACCAATCCTAATCTTTCTCTTATATTTACTAGCCTCAAAAGATCTAGTGTATACTGGTATTGTTATGAGGTTAGAATCAAGAAAGAGCAACTGTTTGAGCCTATTAAGATAAATAGTTTCAGCCTTACAATTTATTGTAAATTTTATTCAAGTATCATGATTGGTTAGTTTTCAGTTACAGTGATATTTATCAAGAAAATGATTGGATAAAAAAAATACTTGTTTTGATCTGGTTCACCCCATCCGGGGTTTATAAAGTTTTTTAAGTTTTAAGTTTGTTCTGGTGAAAATGGATGGAGAAAAGTCTTTATTCCTTTTTTTGAGTAGATTCTGTAAAAGGAGTGAAGAGAGAAGAGGAACAGCTGCTCGTAATGTGGAATAGTCGTCTTAGTAGGGAGAGAGAAAAAAATAGCTTCTCGTGAAGATTGCGTATATTGTAGATGAGTTTAGGGATCGTTTCAAGGCTGCATAATGTATGTGTCGATTCCGTTAATTAGAGCGAGACTACGTGCACTCTCATTTATTCATCAAACAGCGAGATAGGGTTTGACTTCTCTGCGTGAAGCGCCAAGTGACTATGATCCGTACTTCTGAGCTCAAAATCAAATTGGCCTTTATTCTTGCTCAATGGGTACCTTTGGTGAGATATTGAGTCCATTATTTATATCCTGAGAGGGAAGTGACTGAAGCAAGCAAAGCCAACAGATTTGCCATTCCAGATGCGGAATGTCACCGAGTTTTGATTTCCCTTTTGCTGCTCGCTTCTTCATTCTGAGAAATCTTTTATATTATATACATATATATATATATATATATATATATATATATATATATATATATATATATATATGCACCTTGTTAGTGATTTCAGATTTAGTTATGATCTTTGCTATATGTTTTCGCAAAAGTCTTCTAATTAGTTTGGTTTTTTTAAAGAGCTGCTCACCTTAGAGCTACTCTCGTCAAAAATAGTAAAAGTGTGGCTTAAGCGTGATGTAGCGCGTTTGTTGAGGCCGGCTATAGAGCACACTCGGAACGTCCTTTTTTCGTGGGTGAGGCCAGATGGAGAAGTATACTTTTACGCCTCTTTGAAAAGAGTCTTTTTTGCGTTCAACTTTTTTGTTCTGTTTTTATTAGTTTATCTCATTTTTTGCTCTTGGTTAGTTTAGTATTTCGTATTGGTAATGAACAGCTATATTTTTACATCATTGCTACATATCAATTTTCTTGCTTTGCATAAATTATTACCAAATAATTAATATTTATAAAAACAATTCGAAAATTTTTTTTTCAATAAAATCTCTCGAACTTTCATGATTTCTATTTCTCAGAAATAATCATTCAAAAATCGACCAATATTATCAGTTGAAATCATCTCACTCTTTATTCAACACCACAAAATCGCTAATTCATCGCTGAAAAGTTTTTTTTTACAAATTGGGGCGAGAAAAAAATTCTAGTAATATCCTATTCAGCATAAATAACCGATCAACACAAAAACAGTTTTTTCTTTTCATTTTATTTTTCAATTTTTGAAGGAAAAACTAAGTATTCACGCCTGTTTGGTCAAAAATAACCATTTTAGCTCAAATTTTCTAAGCTCGTTTGAAAAAGCTGACAAAGTTTTTCTTCGAATCGAACGTATCAAAATAGGTTCTGAGGACCTAATGATTTTGAATGATATCAATTTCAAATAATGGCATGACGAATAAAAAACAGGAAAGACAAACAGAAGTAAAGAAAAAGATTTTGTAAGGTTATTCTTTTTATAATATAATTCAGTTTTTAGCCTCGTTACCTGAAGTCAGGGGTGGATTTAGGGGGCGGGGGGCGGGGGGGCTTACGCCTTTTCTTCAGGGATTCGACCCCCTGCCAACCCAAAGGGTCCCCCATTTGGTACTTTTTAAAAAATCCATTTTTGGCCGACCGACCCCAAAATTTTCTAAAGGCGCCTATGGCGCCAATATACTAATTTTGAGAGGGGAGCGCGCGCCGAAAAAAACGCGATTTTTTTGGTCAAAGTTTTCCAAAAAGTGCCAAAAAACGGCTTTTTTGACCTGTTTTTTCAAAAATTTGCCTGCGGCAAAGAAAATTTGGCCAAAACAGCCTCTTTTTAGTGCTTAAGGAGAGCTCGGAAAATCAATTTGGTCGACCTAGAAAAAGTCAATTTGGTCGACCTAAAAATAAAGTCAACATTTAGTGCTTAAGGAGAGCTCGGAAAATCAATTTGGTTGACCTAAAAAAAGTCAACAAAAAAGTCAACCTAGATCCGCCCCTGCCTGTAGTTCCCACTGTTTCAAATTCATTTTCATCGGAAAGTCCGAGCAAAGAAGAGGGAATGTGATGAAGTGGGATCAAAAATTTTCCCTCATACTTCCCCTTTCACCGCTCCCAGCTACAGTAAAATGTAGTGACAAGAGTCAAGAAGGTGGCTAAATGCTCACGTGACCATCTCTGAGTCTGCTTTGTTGCTCCCATTTATATTTTGCGGATAAAAATTAAAAGGAATCCGGTTTTTAATGTGTAATTAAAATCAGTGGCCCAAAATTTTTGACCAAATACTGTGAAATGAAATTCGACCTACTCCCATAATTACTTGTTGAACCCGATTTTGAGCGTTAAAAAAAAGAGAAAAAAGGAAAAAAGGAAAAAAAAAGAAAAAAAACAAAAAAACCCAAATACAAAGATTCTCTTCATTTTTCAGTTGATCGGAACAAAAAGGCTAATCATTTAATACCCATAGTGGTAGAATACTACAATACTTCAGGTTCTCTTGCATTTTTTTATTTATGAAATTTATTAACCGTATTTGGGAAGTGTATGACTACACTTTTTGATCAACTCGGGTGCGCAGCTAATTTTCGTCATTTTTGTCGGCCAAATATAATTGATACAGTTATTAGGTTTCTGAAAACTTTGTATCGCAAAATGTTTCAACTTTTTAGCGAATTTTGTTTCAATTAGAATATTTATATTGTGCACACGGGAGGATTTCGGATTTTCTCGAGGGGAGAGGTTTTTGACGAAAACTTTTTGGATAATTTTTTTCGACCGAAATTGACCTTCGGATCTCTTTCCAAGCCCTAAAAATACCCTGTTTTGGCCAAATTTTTTGCGCCACTGGCTAATTTTAATAAGGCGTTTTTAGGTAGTTTTTGGAATTTTTGACCAAAAATCGCACTTTTTTACAGCGAGCTCTTTTTTATGAATGGTTGCGTCATATGGTTTGAAATTGTAGAAGATTATATGTAAAAGTATTGGGAAGAGTATTCGTGCATTTCTTCTGCATTTCATCGCCATTGAGATTAAGATGATCTCAGCATGACCTCAAGTTTATAAGCAAATTTTAACGGAGCAAAACTGCTCGTATTTGTGCAAAACTCGGAAAGTTCCGATTGCACTTATAGACCTTATTGTTCCGACTTTCGTAGCGAAGGTAATCAAATATTTGTGCTCGGGGTGGATTTTTTTTTCTTCAGACTATTTTGACTTTTTAACTAGCCATTTTTGACAGAATTTTTTTATATCATTCAAAAGGTATAATTGTCCTGAGCTTAAAATTGAAAAAAGTATATTTCACCTGTGATCAGTTTTGGTAAAGTTATGGGGGTTTAACAATTGCCATTTTGGCCAATTTGGGACAATTAACGCGCGATATATTTCGCGCTATTATTGCGTGAGCGGAGAGTTAATCCGTCTTAAAAATCGTTCCAAATTGGTGAAAGAAGATACCCACGACATAAGATACCATAATAAAATAACAAAAAACCTGAGAATTGAAAATAAAGCGGTTAGTCGATCAAAGAAAAAACAAAGCGTCGGTTGAAATCAAAGAAACGGCAAAACTTTTGCTGCACAAATTTCGAACATAAATGAACTTGCTAATCACTTGGCCTTTAAAATGAAACTCAAACTTCAAAACAGCTTAGACTATAATTGAACTTGAAAAAAATTTCCAATTAATCAAAACTAACTTTTTCAAAAATGGCCTGATTTTCCAGACAACTCAAGTCGGTACAAAATTGAAATTGAGTTTTTGCAAAATTCTAAAGCTTTCAAATCATTTTCATTACGAAACACTTGCCATTCTATTTGATAAAAAATATTAATTCTCAATTTTGATCAACTTTTTTTCGCTAGGCGCAATACTCAAAGGGCCGTGAGGCCCCTACCCCCAACCTAGCGTCCCGTAAATAAGAGCAATTGCTCTGGGATCAAATTGCTAGAGACAGCATTTTCGAATGCGAGTCGTAGTATTGCGTTTCGGCGTTCTCCGGGAGGGTGCAAGGAGACGTCTATAAAAAAGTTGATCAAACAAATTTAAATTTAGGAAAAATTAGGCAAAAACAAACAAAATTTAATAGGTTAAATGGGCAAGTGGGCGAATATAAGACAATAAGTTAGAGTCTGTGAATGAACTTGTTGTCTGTTGAACTTTTTCATTCAGATCACGGTACTTCTTCCGGGATAATTTGATAGTGCCGCTGGATGCCTTCAAAATGTTGAACATTTGATTGTAGGAATCCAGTTGAATTTTTTCGAGAAACGTATGTATTGAAGGATGGCTGCCTTGAAACAAAGCGGTTACACCTAGATGCCACCCTTCAACTGCATTTGTGGTTCGGGCTAGACCACACACAGCGTTTTTATAATGGTTCCAAAGAAAAATAGGAAAAAGAGTTTTTCGGCCAATCAAATCGCATCTAATGTACGTTTTTTTGGAAATAAGCAGTGAGCTCGTCTAATGGTATCTTTTGTCATGGGAGCTTTTTGTATGGTATCTTTTGTCCTGACACCAGAAGCTTACTTGCCATAATTGATTTGTTACAAGGAGCGAAATCTATCCTTTTGTACTTTATATGGCGTGTCGGGGGATGATTTTTATAAAAAATTTCAAATTTTAGAAAATTTTGTCTTTTTTTTCTTACATTTATTTTTTTAATGTTATTACTGCTCCATAAACCCTTAAAAGGCAGTCAGAACATTCAGGGCTTCGCCTTGATACGAGCAGTCTTGTTTAAATTTAAAAAAGTTCAGTAAGCAATGATTTTGGATAGCATTTTATCCAAAGCAAAAGTTGGGTTGTTTTTGGTTCTAACATTGAGCAGTCACAGAAACCAATGGCATAGCCTACATTCAAAACCTTAATAAAATAACAAGTAGGGACTCAATTGAAATACTCAATTAATAAAGCTCAATTGGCATACAAATTTACCTTTTTTTTGAGTGTTCATAATTGTTTTTTGAGCTTTTATTCCATAAATTACAATAAAATTCACTAAAATCGCTGTTTCTTAACACTTCTTTTTATGTAAAATGATTTCTGGACAAAAATTAATATTTGAGGCTGAATGAAATTGTAATCGATGTCAAAATTTGATGAACCAAACGTATTTTCTCAAAAAATTAAATTTTAGGTGAAAAATCGTGATAAGTTTTTAGAGTAACAGCAAATAAAGTTCCTTATATTCATCAAATGGTCTCGAGTATCTGAAAAAGACATATATAAAACATATAAAAACATATATAAAAGACATAACTGAAAAGATATACAGTTTCAATTTTGTTTCGTGGCCACCAACTAGTTTTAAGTGACACCTGGTCGCTATCATGGAACAAATTTCATTAGTGACACCTGGTCGCTATCATGGACCAAACTTCACGATAATTTTTTCAAATTCAGGTTTAAATCATTTCAAAAAAACTTCTGTAGGTGAATTTTATTCAACATTTCGAAGACGAATTAAACCAATCATTAAAAATTTTGTAAGTAACAGAAATTATAATTATTGGTTCAATTTTTATCAACCCAGTTTCGAACTTTTCAAAAAAAGTTTGTCTGTTTTTTTTTTACATCATCTGAGTGATCAAAGGCGGATCTAGGATTTTCTTGAAGGAGAGTGCAACGGAGAGTGCCCTAAAAAAAATCAAAAATTTTGTCGACCTTTTTTAAGCTCCTCAAAATTGATTTTCTGAGTTTTCCCAAGTCACTAAAAAGATCCTGTTTTGGTCAAGTTTTCTGAGCCGCAGGTGATTTTATGAAAAAAAAACAGGCCAAAAAGAGCGTTTATAGGCTTTTTTGGGCAGTTTTGACCAAAAATTTCCGTGTTTTCGGCGCGCTCTCTCCCCTCAAAAATGGCATATTTTGGCGCCAAAGGCGTTTTAAGAAAAATGTAAAAATTTAAGGCCATCCAGCCAAAAATTGAGGTCTTAAAATAGTAGCAAAAGGGGCACCTTTTGCTTGGGTAGCCAGGATGTCGAATGACCAAGGAGATGGGGCGTCCTCACCCGACCCCTGCCCCCTAAATCCGCTACTGAGAGAGATGGTGATGATTGATTGACCCGGTTTGAAATTGTTAGAACAAACGGTTAAAAAGAACAGGCTTAAACTAGAATATTATTTTGTGCAAAATTGTTTGATTGAACTATTATTAGTAAAGCAAAGAACTCTACAAGTTTTTGGAGATATGAGTTTTTGATTTAAAGTGGTTTTTTGGCAGAAATATGAAATTTGAGGCTCATCAATCTATATCGGTTGACGCAGGATGCGGTCATGAATTTATGATTTTTCAATTAATTATCAGAAAGGGTGTTTAGAGCTGTTTTTACGTAACTGATTCTTATTGCCTCAAATAACCAATAATTACAAAGTGCAACAAGGATAGCCGGTAACTGTGTTAATATCACAAAATGTTCAACATAGTTTGGGGTAGGGGTTGGGGGGAGGCGGCAGGGGATTTAGGAAAAAGAAATTACTATGAATTACAAAACAAAAAAGAAGCTGTTAAAAAGTTTCGAAAAGCTTTTTCTTTTCTGATTTTTAAAAATTGTTTAGTTCCTTGGAAGAAAGAATTGAAGCTTCGAGAATATGTTTGCTAGAATAAAATTAAATTTCAATCGGCTTGTATAAATATTTTTCTCTTACGAAACCTACTCGTCGGTTTATTTGTCAATCGAATCACGAGGGAAAAGGCTTCAAAATGATATAGCACTCGACCCATTCTGGTGATTTTTGTGGTATCTGATTATTTTGCGTGGCAAAAAGATTTGAAAAAACTAAAATATTTTGAGAAAACCCTGATTACAAAATTGAAAATTCTAAATGGTTTCTATTGTTAGATTAAATTTAAGTTTTTACTTTTTGTGTCTAACCGAATCTAAAATATTACATAACATAACCAATTCAAAACAATTTCTTTGAAGTTTAAAAATTACTTATAGGTAAGTGATCTAAAAGTATTTTGAGCTCTTTTTCCATCTCTCCTCCTACCCCCCCCCCCCCCCCAACCTCACATAATCATCAAGTTTATAGTGTAAAAAGACATCCTACAAGGTTGGTTACGAAGACCACGCAGTTTGACCTCCGTACCCCGAAAATGCTAATCGTACAATTCCATAAATCAAGTGTATCGAACAATTCAAAAAATGGTTAAAAAAGATATAAACTAATTTGTGTGTGCGGCTGTTTGATTCTAATAAAACAGTTTGGTTATGAGCAAACCGGCACAACAAAAAATTTGAAATGGCGACACAAAAATTTAATTTTGAGATTGCCCTATTTTTTGTTTGCTTTTTTCAACCGCAAATCGACTTTTGCACTCACACAAACATTTTCCAAAAAAAATTTTGCAGGGAAAATTAAATTTTTTGTATGCTGACCGTAGTCCTGGATACACTAATGTTGGATGTTTTTTCTTTTGGGTTAAAAACTATTTTCAACGACGCTGAAAACTCGTATTTCGTTTGTATTACGTGTTTGTAAATGCCTTGATCAATAAAAAGAATCATCATTAAAAGTTTTTGCCAAATTTTAAAAGTTTATTTCTTTCGTTATACCATTTGTGAAAGACAATTCAGGTCGTTTTCAATGCATTGTAAATGCAAGACTGTCCAACCTTTGGTGCTTTGAATATACCAAGGTATTTTTCACTTGAGTTCGGTAACGAACACAATGCAAAATTTTTCAGAAATCAACTTTTTGGTTCATGGAAAAGTACTTATCATACAATTTCTCATATATGGAAAAATGCTTATCATAGAGATCCCATAAAAATTTCTGTACGTATGGAATTGTATGATAAAAAGTTTGGGTCAACCCGGGGCAATTATGTTTGTCATGACTTAAATACCCTGAATGTCAAATTTCATAACAATCGGACAAAATTTATGCTGATTTGGTTAAAAATGGTTTATAGAAATTAAGTTAATCGATAAGGAGAGATCTAATTAAACTAAACAATCAAGGAGAAGTGAAAGGTACTCATTATTTCGTGTAACCTTGAATGACGACAATACAGTTGAAGTAGCAATTGTTGCATTAACAATATTGCTGTCGTACAAATTAAGCTGTTTCTTGCTTTGTTCGATCTTGAAATCATCGTAAAGATTTTTTAAATCAATATTTTTATAGTCCTGGGAAATGGACAGGCGCAGCTAAGATTTTTAAGAGGAATTATTAAAAAGATCAAACAAAGCAGCGAACTGTTTTAGTCGTTTAAAGAGTCCATATCCATCTTCAGAGTTTCTTTTTTCAGCATACTGTTCTAGTTTCTTCTTTTTCTAGTTTTTATTATTTGTAGCAAATTCCTTTTTTTTAGTTTTCATGATTTTGTTGCAGTTTCTTTTTTCGGTTTTTCTCATTTTGTTGCAGTAGAATTTCTTTCAGTTTTCATAATTTTGTTGCACTTTCCTTTTTTTCAGTTTTCATCATTTTGTTGAAGTTTCGCATCTTCCATAGATACGAAGCCACTGTTCAGCTGTGACTTCCCAATTTCAACTGGACGACGAGGAGGAATCATTACAGTTTGGGGAAAAGGATAAGGCGACGAAGTCATAGCCATCTGTTGAGCCACTTCCTTAAATTAAACTGAAGGTGTTGTTACTGTTACGAATTTTGAAGACTTTTTCGTTTTATTCTATCAGAAAAATATGCTGTCTTGAGCTGAAATTTGTTGTCCGGATTCACCAATAATTTTTTTTTTTGGAATTTTATTGGGTTTGAAGAATTAAAAATTCTAATCTGGCCGAATTGGTATAGTTAACGCGCGATATGATGCGTTCGTATAACTCGCGCAAGCAGCGAGTTATAGCATTTCAATTTAAATTGAAGTTTTTTATTTGGTCCTATTAATACAATATCAGACGCTAAATACATCCTTACACCCTTAAACACTCTTAGGTATAACCTAAAACAAGTCTGCTCGTATCTCAGGGCAAAGCCCTGAATGTTTCCACTGTCCCCTAATTCCTATCAAATAATTTTCAGGAAAAGAAAATATTGAAAACCTATAAACTTTGAACTATTCAAAGTGTAAACTGTTGAGTCGTACGAAATTAATACGACCAATTAGCTAGCCTCAATTCAATTTGGAGCAATTTTGTTGTGCTGGATAATTCGCCACGCATAAATAGTTCGCGTTACGCTCTCAGCATTATGAATAAGCTTTTCAAAGCGCGCATAACTTAGTTCAGAACATGGCCAATGTACTAATTTGCAAGCCCCAGAGCTTGACAAAAAAGAATCGAAGGTAAAATATCTTCTTGAATTCGAACTCAGAATGTTGATATCTTCAAGTGGGTTTTAAAATTTTTGTTCAAAATTATGGTTTTGACTGGCGAAAACTGACTCAATAAAAAAACTACATCGATCATAAAAATTCGGTTTCTTCGAAAGTTAGAACAAAAAAATGTGAAAAAAAACCTGATTATTAAGGGCATCCGTAATTTTCAGGGATATACAAGCAAGCTTGTTTTTTATGCTTTTTCTGCTACAAAAACGCGCTAATTTTGGTTGCCGAAGTGTTTATCGACCATTTTTCCGCGATAATTCGTGCTTTTCAGTCAGTGCAGTTTTCATAACAATTTGGCTTCAAAATGAATGCTTCCAGTTCAAATGTATAAGTATTTTGAATAAAAAGTGTTTTTTTTTAAATAATGTATATAATTTGGCCAATCTTGCGCACAAGCTCGTGAATTCAGTACACTTTTAAAGAGCAAAGGCTTCTTTTTATCGTTATGAATTTAGACGATCACGCAAATCACAAGCAAATAAAAGAAAAAAGGTATAATTTTAAACTTTATTCGATTCCGACATTGCTTTTCCAGGGTGGAAAACAGAAGAGACACTATATATTTTGAAAATTTTAGGCTCAACCCAACTTATACGTTTTTGTCCAGCACGACGGATAACTAGGTTCAAATACCTAGTGATTCGCGTATATCGAAGAAAACGAATACTTCAAACTTTTTCGGTGTTTCTAATCAGCACGATCTCTGGTCTGCTGTAGCTGTCGCGCACTCTCATACTAAGTGAACATGCTTAAGTCTCAACCTGGTAACAAAATCTTTTAAATGCTACATAGTTACTTAACATATAGTCAAAATTTATTCAAAATGAAAGATTTGCATCTGCTTAACAAGGAAAATAAAAATCCTGCAATTTTGTTTTTTGGGAAAACTTATTTCAAATATTGATTAAATTGAATAAAATTTTACAGTTAAAAAAAATTCAAGCCATTTTTTCATTTTGGTCTGGTTGATCTTATAATTGATTTTTCATCATAACATTCATGCTCTCCTCTTTTCCTCATTGCCATTAACTGTGCCTATGCCAATAACGGGTAGGGCAATGACAACGTAAAAAAAACGAAAAACAAAAACACTACGAGGCCAAACTGTGAACTGGATAGGCGCACAATTTTGTGTCTGTCTGTTCCTGGATTCCATCAAATAAAACAAAAGAACTAACTAAGATCAAATAGCGCGTCCTTGTTGCGGAAGCCGCTTATCATTCTAAAAAAACAGTTTGGCCTCCTAATGAAGAATCAGTCCGTTCGAGTCCCAAAAAAAAACAGTTCAGATTCAAGTCTCCTTTTTGCTTCAACCAATTTGAAAAATCTGATTGAAAGTGTCTGCGAGGTCTTTAAATTAATGAATTTGTGCAAACATATCAGTATGTCAATCTGATTTGTGTACCCGTAAGGGCTTGATAAAGCAGTCCTATAGACCGTTTGTTACTCTTTATCCTATTGGCAATCGTGCATAACCTTTGGAAAGATAGTTTTTCCATTTTTATTCATTTTTACGTGTTTGAATCAGTTGGAAACATGTTGAACACACGGAAACAGGTCTAAGTAAAATGAAATTAGAAAACTATGACTGAATAGTACGATGGATGTGAGGTTTAACCTTGAGATAAAGATTAGTTGCAAATCGCAAAAAGCAAGGAACATTGACCCAAACTTGGTACTAAGTTTGGATTTTTCTACAGAAATTTTTTGACCATTTTATATGAATTTAAGTAAATTGGAAAGAATATGAGAACTGTATTCTTCGCCACGCATGAAAATTTGCATATTGAAATTAGAATAATTAAAGCGAGTTTTTTAAAACGCATTTAGACGAGTGCGAGGACGCATATTAGATGCAAGCTGTCAAATAATTATTCGTAAGTTCGACCTGAATAGAAAACGACACATAACAAGAACTGTTTTCAATTTCTTCGAATGGCGAAAAAGAATGTTTTGAATTGTATTCGACAATGTGTCTGGCGGACAATTTGAACAGAACGTTGTTAAGCAAATTTCGACCAAAATCTAGAAATATTACTATGCAGAGCAAACTTCAAAGTTCTACGACGTTCCCGCGATAAGATTTCATTTAGTTGCAAATGTAATGAAATTAACGGTGAAAAGAATCTTCATTAAAAACAATTTTTTATGGTTATTAAAACTCAGCGCTAAGCAAATTTAATTGCATGAATTCTCATCAATTAGTCAGACTGATTAAACGAGCTGAAAATCTTTCAATCTGTGATGAATTAGCAATCAGTCAACGGTGCAGAAATAAATGAAAGAAACACTGAAAATTAAAGATTATGTGCTACTTCAACTTTGTTGTATCATTTAATTTATAAGAAATCAGCGTTTGAATAAGTATTTGATTTTTATTATGAGCAAAAAACATTCACTCACTGAATACTTTCGTCAGATTTTTGCATTTAGCAAAATCAATTAGGCAGAGTTGCTAAGAACAAATAAAAATTTCTTTAAGTTATTTATGTAAAGACTTCAGCAGCAGTTTTGAAGACTTGACATTATGTGCTTTTATGTCCAGTTAGTACATTTTTTTAAACTTGCTTTCATTTTCTTTCAATTAAAACAACTAAAAATTTAGGCCGATGCAATTCTTACAAGAAAAAATATTAAGATCAGATTCGTTTTTTAAATTATGGCTGATTAGCTTCCAAATATTTTTGAGTTTTATTTTGTTTGAATAAAAACTTTGACCAATTTTAACTTAAACAAGGTGAATGAAGAATCAGTGGCTCTCTCAGAGTTGAATCCTGATGCAAAAAATATATGTAAAAAACCTTAATAATCTTTAAAAAAATAATTACCCAAAAAGTACTTCACCTGAGTTTAGACTGCAGCAGCGCGGGAACTCAACATAGTTCCTGATCCAATCATTAAGCGGATTTTTTTTTTATTTAAGATGATTTTTCTTTTTTAATTGCAGCTAAACTGTATATATACTTAATCGATACGGTACTTTTTTCGATGATACCGTTGAAAAGCTACATACCCTTTCTTTCTCCGACTGATGTTGTTGTTCCGACACTGCTCCGGGGTAGGTGGCCCCTTCTGCTGGAGGTAGAGGGGGAAAATATCCGGGGGTGGGAGGGTACATAGGTGTCTGGATTCGGAACTGGACACTTGCAGCTCTAGGGTTACTTGCAGCTGGCCAGTTTTCTAGAATCAAGTAGTTCGTTTTTTTTCATGATAATCAGATCTACTGCAACACATGCTGGAAAAAACATGTGACATAACATTGCAATAATTAATACACAATATTAAACAGCTGAAAATTTAAAGGCAACAAAATGATGGGAAATTTTCAGCAACTCATTTCAGCAAACTGTGCATCCATAGTTGTTCCATTATCCGTTTTTCAACAGATGGTCGACAAAATGTGTCAAAAAAAACTTAATTAAATAAAAACAGTCTGTAAAATCTGAAATAGCAATAAACCTCAAGGAAAAATTATAGATTGTTTTTGAGCAAAATGAAAAAAGTCTCTTTAGTTAATCCTTAGAAACAATAATATGCACGCCGCTTGGAGTTTTGCTTTGGTTCTGTTTTTTGCTTTTTATTCTTGATTTTCGAAGAATTTTTGCAGTCTTTTTTCAATAGTGTCTATATGATCTAAGTTATAAAAAAAGTAGGCGAATACGTTTTGCTAATAGAGAAACCATCCGACAGGCTGATTCTTTTTGGTTTTGTACCAAGCGAACTAAATTTTAAACGTACAATTAAATATAATGTATGGTTGTAAGTTTGCGGTCTCAAAATATAATTATATTTATAATGAAACAAACTCATACCTACCATTGGTGCTTCGCCGTCTCTTCCGAAGGGCCACGAGTGTACCAAGTGCTCCGAAGACACAACAGAAAAACAGAGCAGTCGGAAGTCCCACGCGGATTCCGTAGAACCACGAGTTAGCCCTATGCGCGATGCGAAAAAGATCAAAAATAAAAAGATGAAAAACATATAAAAAACCCGCACAAAAAATAGGACTTTATGAGGGTAATCTCAATACAGGAAAACGGCTAAGTAAATCTATTCATCAATTGTTGTTGTTTTCTATTTTTTGCTTTCAGCAGGTAAAAGTTCCTTTGAAATGTGCTCTGAAAAATATTTTGGTGGGGTTCTTCCGCGTAATTCTAGATAGTACAGTAGCTCAAAAATGCCTATATCTGACTATATCCACTGCATTCATTTCTCAAAGCTTAGCTTAACTGATGCTTTTTTAAGCAGTTTTTTTCATCTGAGATCAAACGACCAAAAACTTATTCATTACGAGGCCAAACCGTGCACAAGACAGGCTCACCTCTCGGTGTCTAAGTCATAAATGCAGATAAAAGTCTGCAAAAAAATTCCAAATTCTGAGTCAATTCCACTTACAAATATCCCGTGGATTTTGTAACTTTTTCCCGCACCTTGTATATGTAGCTAGTTGTTCTGGATTTTGAAAAATAACCAAACTCCTCAAACTGTAAGCGGATTCTACAAATTTAAGCAATTTAAGCAATTTCTACAAAGTCGACTTAATTGTAATTTATAATAGAAAAATGTATGTGAATTCAGTAAAGTGAAAACAGATTCCACAAAAACAAGCCAATTCCAAAACCAATTTAATATACGTTGTGCTGAATCCATAATTATTTTGTACGGTAAAGTTTTCGGATTTCGCTATTTTTGTTCCGGTTTCCACAAATTCGGCTGCTTTTGAATCAATTTTCAGCAAAACAGTGTTATAGCTATTTGCTCGTCAAATCTAAAAACGCAAAAAGAGCAAAGAAAAGCAGTGGATTTTGCGACAAATTTGTTTTCAGCCTGTTGCGGAATCTGCTCACAATTCGCAAAACACACAATTTGGAAGAAAAATAGTTGATACTTAGGATTCGATAAGCCTTAAATAAATCAAAATATTGTGCAATGTTGATTTGATTAATGAAAATTTCAAATAAAAAGTCTAACGATTTTCGAAAATCATCATTTTTTTGAAAAAAAAACAATAAATTATGAATAGAAGCAAAAATGGCAAATTCTTCCTTTTTAAATATAAAAAAACCCAACTTAACATAATTTGAAACAAAACAGATTATTAAAAGCATCAAGTTTGGAACCTTAGCGATTCAATTATCAAAATTACTTGTCCGCAGAAAAAAAAGTTAACGAAACAAAAAACACTTTATGAGCAAATGCAAAAGCTTTTTCTGTTTGTATTAAACTCTTTACGGCCAAAAACCAAAGCTATTTTTGAAGCTTCAAGAATACATTTTCCTGGAATGAAACTAAGTTGTTCACCGCTTATTTTTTTTCTATACAATTCCTACATGCTCTCTTTATTCGCTAAAAAATATGCCAAAAAAGCAAAAAAAAGAATAGTTTTCCTCGCTACGGAAATGAATTATTGAGAGTTTTTTTTATGTCGTTCGAATCAAAAAGCCTGAAAAAGCTTCATTATGATATCTCACTCGACCCATTCTGATAATTTTTGTGGTGCCTGATTTTGCGGGGTGAAAATAATGAAAAAAAAAACAAAAAAAAACATTAATTTTTTTCGCCATTATCAGTGGTGGGATCAAATGAAAGCGTATCGAAGGGACATTTCCTGTTGTTAGCTTTAGTTTTGGCAAAAACTGTGATAATCTTCTTTTAAGATGGATTTACCTAGACAATGACTTGACCAACATTTACGCACGAACTGCTCTCGCAATTGATACAGTACTTCCGAGATTCAGAGTCAAGATGAAAATTAAGGGAAAAATTTTGATTACAAAAAACGAAAAAAATCTTATTCAAAACTAAGGCCAGAATGGATCTTCGATGACTGCTTGCACCGGAGTTCCATGGATAAAAATCGATTATAATGGAAAAATGTTGTCTAAAATGTTGTCATTATAACCATTATTGTTGCAAATTCAGACCACGTAATCGATTTTGTGGTCATTAAAATCGATTTTTTTTTCGAAAAAAAAATCCATTATAATCCGTTATAATCTATTTTTTTCTCCAATATAATTGATTAGTTTGTCGAGAAAATCCATTATAAACCATTTTATTTCGCTAATTAGGCTATTCTATTTTTAGTTCTAATTATGCCTGGAAGAAAAAAGCAAGTTTAAAGATGTAAAATTACTCTGGAAATTACGAATGACTCATTTGTCATGAGTACACTATATAAAGATAAATTTTCATGTTTTGTCTCGAAGAAGCCTAATCTGAGGTCGCACGATTTAAAAAATTTTATCGAAAATTTGAAAAAAAAAATACTTTAAAGAAAATAGTATTTATTCTGAGTTACACAACTGACATTGTTAACAGTTATTCTGAAAAGTTTATGGAAGAATTGCGCAATTATAATCGAGATTAAAATTGATTAAAATTTGATTTTTTTGCTACAAAACAAATTTCATTTTCCTTCAAAAATGATCGATTATATAATCGATTACAATTGGATTTTATTGATTCAAAAAATAGTATCACTATAATCCATTTTCAATCGATTATAATTGAATATTTTTGAAATTTATTGAGACAGACCCGGAAAATTCAATATAATCAATTATTATCCATGGAGCTCCGGTGCGGGTGCAACATATAAATTTGAAGAGCAGAAACAACCTTTAAGAGTGTGCATGGTAACCAGTTAACAAGCAAATACAATTTCTTTGATTGCGGCTCTTTCATTGTCCCTATCACAACCTGTGATTTCGACACAATGAAAATTACAATAAAAGGGTCCGAGTTTTTTTTGAAAACTTGCTTACTTGTTAAACCATGTCAAAAAGATATAGTAATAATAAGGTGTAATAATGGACTCATTGCGCTTAATTTTACTGTTTTCTTTACGGTCGGGCTCTGATTT
>NC_087066.1:37676469-37702201 GCF_963678635.1 Symsagittifera roscoffensis
CAATTATGAACCTTTTTCGGTTACATTCAAATTTTTTTTGGTTTCGTATACACTCGTTTATCTTATGCACATTTTTTGATAATTCCCGTTCAGTCGCGAGATGATGTTTCATCACATTCAGCGTACGTAATCCATGTACGTTTATGCGGTTAAAGCTGTTTGATTCTGGTTAATCCGCTTTTGCGATACACACTTTTCTATTAATGGCCTCGCAAGCTTTCAGTAATTTTGTCTCTTCTCAAGCAGCCTATGGGCACTATTTTCTCGAGAACTAATTTTCATTTCCACGCTTTTCCGAAAGTTATGATCCAAACCACAAAAATTTTAATTCTCATTTCAAAAAAAATCATGTAAGATTATCCAACGGAATGCGTTTGACCCATATATATTCGATAAAACTATATACAAAAAATAGTATTCTTTTAATAATCATTTCTCACGCGTGGTGTGATAATAGAAAAACAAACGCGTAGAAGTTTAGTAAAACAGACATAATCGACTGCACTTGTCCTCAACAAATAAATGAAAACAAAGAAAACAAGACTGCTCGTATCAGGGCGAAGCCCTGAATGTTCCGACTGCCTTTTAAGGTTTATGGAGCAGCAGTAATAACATAAAAAATTGAATGAAATAAAATAAAATGAAAATTTTTTTTCGAAAATTTGAAATTTTTTATGAAAATCATCCCCCCACACTCCATATAAAGTACAAAAAGATCGATTTCGTTCCTTGTATCAAATCCATTATGGCAAATAAGCTTCGTTCAACCAATTTGGAACGATTTATAAGACGGATTAAATCTCCGCTTACGCTGTAATAGCGCGAATTATATCGCGCGTTAATTGTCCCAAATTGGTCAAAATGGCCAAAATGGCAATCTTTAAACCCTCATAACTTTACCAAAAATGATCACAGGTGAAATATCTTTTCAAATTTAAGTTCAGGACAACAATGGCCTTCAAATTATATTAAAAAATTCGGTCAAAAAGGGCTAGTTAAAAAGTCGAAATTTGTCTGAAGAAAAAAAAACCCACCCCGAGCACAAATATTCCGTTACTTTCGTATCGAAAGTCGAAACAATGACAAGACTGCTCGTATCAGGGCGAAGCCCTGAATGTTCCGACTGCCTTTTAAGTTTTATGGAGCAGCAGTAACTTTAAATAATTAAATGTAAAAAAAAACAAAATGAAAAATTTTTTTTTTTCTATAATTTGAATTTTCTGTAAAAATCATCCCCCCACACGCCGTATAAAGTACAAAAGGATAGATTTTCCTCTTTGTAACAAATCAATTATGGCAAATAAGCTTCTTTCAACCAATTAGGAACGATTTCTAAGACAGATTAACTCTCCGCTTACGCGTTAATAGCGCGAAATATATCGCGCGTTAATTGTCCCAAAGTGGCCAAAATGGCAATCTTTAAACCCTCATAATTTTACAAAAAATGATCACAGTTGAAATATCTTTTCAAATTTGAGCTCAAGACAATAATACATTTCGAATGATATAAAAAAAATTCCGTCAAAAATGGCTAGTTAAAAAGTCGAAATTTGTCTGAAGAAAAAAAAACCCAACCGAGCACAAATATTCCGTTACTTTCGTATCGCAAGTTGGAACAAAAAAAGCAAGTGCTTATGTTTTTCCTAACTTTTTGCACTAATACCTTAAAATTTTTTTGAAGCTTCTAAAATTATTTTTTTTCTAAATAAGTTTTATTAAGCCTAATTGGCCAGATTTCAGATGTATTGAAGATTAAGACGGTTTATCCACAAGGGAAAGGACCAACATACGAGCTGTTCAGCTCTTCACGGAGAACCATTGTTGTGCCCCCGTTAAAAATCTACATGCACATTTTTCGGTTACTTGGTCGTTTTACTCACTCGAAGTTGAACAAAAATTCAAAAATTTTAAGCCAGTTCTTCGCGAAGTTGGGAGCAATTCAAATCACGACTAGTTTGTAATTTGATATACTACTCAACTCGTTCCGATGATTATTTATGGCACCTTTTTTGCAAGTAAAACATAAAAAAAACTGGAACACACCCAAATACAAAGTTCCTCCCAAATTTCAATGATCGAAACAATAATTAGTTCTTAATGTGAAAAAATTTTTTGCCGTGAAACTTTATGCGCAAAAAGACCATGCTAATAAGGAGTGCAATACAAATTTCCTTTGTAACTATTCAACTCAATCACAACATTGTATTCAAAACTCGAAACCGAACCATTATGCTCATCACCGTCTACAACCCCCTCGCTCCCCCGCAATGGTCAACATCCGCCTCTACTTTCACTTTACCCATAACCCCTTCCACACACCTCCCCGTACATCCCAATTTAATTCCCAACACAAAAACGTTACCACCCACCCCCATGATTTCCCCCCGATTGATCAAAAGGTTGGCGTTTGACCTAAAGGGGGCAATAAAAAGAGGGGGAAGAGCAGGTATTGAAAAACGTAAATTGGATAAAAAGGGTGCAAGAAAAAATTTTGAACATTGACAAACTACAGAAATAAAGGAAATATATTGTGAAGGGAAAAAGTTGAAAACCAGACAGAAACTTCCTTAGTCTCACTTCAGCACTTTTCTAATAAAACGTTTGCTAAGTCAAAAATGACTCTGATTTTTGTAAAAACATTGCAGTGTTTAAAAAATTAACCCAAATTTAGAAAAAAGTTATCATGACCCAGGACAGGGGCGGATTTAGGATTAATCGAGGTGGCGGATTTTCAAAAATTTTTAATTAGTATTTATTGGCGTTTTAGAAAAAATTTAGGGTCGTTCGGCCCTAAATGGATTTCTTAAAAAGTACTAAAGGAGGGACTCTTTGGGTCGGCAGAGGGTCGAATCCCTGAAGAAAGAAAGCATCCACCCCCCCCCCCTAAACCCGCCCCTGACCCAGTATAATTTATTATAATCGAATAAAATGATTTTTATTGAATAATCGAATAAAATGATTTTTATTGAAATGACCAAAAAAAATTGTAATGTTTTCAATTTTTGTGGAGACTGAGGATGAAAAATTTAATTAATTGCTATTCAGTTATTAAAATTCCAATGCGGGCTGAGTTGTTTTGACGCTTGTGATTTTTATCCTTATAGAAATTAACCAGAACTTTAACCAGTCTATAAAAAATTGATCTGAAAAGTAGCCTTGTAAGATTTTTTGGCACTGCTATCTCAGCTAAGTTATAATCTAATTTTTTGATAATTGTAAATAAACTTAATGAAATTTTTGAGCATTTTTTTGAACATTTAATTTAATTCACAGATTGAATACAGGAAACACTTCAGAAAAATTATGTTTGCTACAATTTTATTAATCAAACTTTGGAATTTTTGTATAACTAACAGCAACAAAGCTATAAACAAGCTCTTTTTTTGTTTTTTTTACATACCCGCCATCATTGTCAGGATCGATTAGATTTTTTTGTCTTTTAGCACAACTCTGAGAGAAATTTGCGCAATGGTTATTAGTATCAAATCAAGTTAAAATTTTCAAACCGGAAATTAACACCTAAGTAGCGACGTATGTTTTTTGTGTTTTTTGTACGATCCTATTACAACGTTCAACTGATAAAAGAGAAAGCGCATTAGTTTTTCCTTTGATGCCTAAAAATTGGGAACTTTTAAATACATATTTTAATCATGACAAAACACAATTAGTTTTGTTTTAAAAAACTACCTCCAATGTATGCTTCGAAATAGCTTTTATCAAAGCAGATCCTGAAAGTTTAACCGTTGTTTGTTGTTGTTCTGACTTTCGATACAAAAATAACGGAATATTTGCGCTCGAGGTGGTTATTTATTCAGACAAGTTTCGACTTTTTAACTAATCATTTTTGGAAATTTTGAACTAATGGAAACTTTTTGTATCATTCATTTCATGCCATAATTCATTTGTTACAAGGAGCGTAATCTATTCTTTTGTACTTTATATGACGTGTAGGGGATGATTTCATAGAGAATTTCGAATTTTCAAGAAAAACTAATTTCATTTTCAATTACTCCATTTATTTTTTTTATGTTACTTCTGCTCTATTAACCTTAAAAGGCATTCGTAAAATTTAGGGTTTCGCCTTGATACGAGCAGTTTTGTTTACTTTACGTAAACTGAACATTTTGTTGACTTTGATTGAATAGTATACATAAAATCATCAATTTCATTGACTCTGCATTATTTTTTTAATTGCAAAAAACTGCTCGGACAATTCAGAAAGTTTTGAGATCATTCTATTCTTGTGTTAAAAAGTTTTTTACTCTTCATTTAACTGGCACAATTCACTTTTGATTTAAATTATCCGCACAAAACGAGAAAAACTTAAAATTTTAATATCAAAACGCTTTTTGCTCAATTTGGGTCGAATTTAGACAAAAAATGGTGACGGCCAATCTTGCTTGAAAATTCAATGGTACTAACATAGCGCAACTTGTTTAGCAAAATTCGCGCCGAAAAATTTCACTTTTTTTGGTTTGGTTCCCTCACTGTTGATGGTGAAACCTAACCACTCAACTTGCTTGCATGCGAACTTACACTTGTCTACAGAAATTGCAAGATTCTACTCGTCAAGTTTCTTTAGCACCAGTGAGCGTTAAATCCACTGTTTTTTGAAACTCTGCCGGTATATCCGTAAGACCGTAAAATCCCGTTTAGAATTGGTATTTTCCTGTAGCACTTCCGCCAATGGGACTGAAGTTGCATGTTTCTCGTGTTTTTTTATCCAACGGGATTTGTGAATACGCGTATCGTAAATCGAGTGTAGTGAATAATGTCTGGTTTGACTTGTCTGATTTCACCACTTGTGCGATATTATCCAGAAGGAGATCTATGTTTGGCATTTGATATTTGTTTTTTTTGTATGTATGTGTTAATCTTTTTGGAATCGAGGGCCAATTTAGCCGTTTGGTCCTTTTTGACAGTGATACCTATTGGGCTGATAAATTGTTTGTCTGAGCACTTATCGAGTTTGATAATGTGTTTTTGATCAATCAACTTGTTTAATTCCGCTTCGACCCTTTCTTGTAGATGTATTGGTATACGTCTACCCTTTTGTTGTACCGGTTCCAATTCTTTACTGAATTGTGTTTTCATTACCTGGTGTTTTGACTTTCCTATGCGTATGCATAATTGTTGAAAATCATCCTGACCCATTGTTTAAACTCGTGGTTTGATTCGTCGCTTCGTTGCACCGTGAGTACCCTGTGGGTATGTTTGTCCTGAATCAGTTTAATGCCGATGCGTGTTAATAGATTCCGTCCTATTATATTTGCTTTGTGGTTGTCCACTATAATGAACGGAGCTGTTTGTATTCTCCATCCCGACTCAATCGTAATTATTAGCCTTCCTTTACTAAATTACTGGCTGTATCCTCCGGTGGGATGTTTTTGAACACTGCCGTTTGATCATTTTGTTGTATTCGTTGAGCGGTTTTTTCGTTTAGGAAAGACATCGGGCTGCCCGAGTCAGCAATAGCGATTAGTTTTGTTGTATTTGTCTTCAATTTAACGATATGTCCATTTAGGTCGTCTTCCGATAGTGCTTTTGTGTGTTTTTTATTTCGAATGATTCCGATTTTTTTTTCTATGAACAAGCTCTTTTTTTTTGTTTTGTTTACAAACCCGCCATCATTTTCAGGATCGATTAGATTTTTTTGTCTTTTAGCACAACTCTGAGAGAAATTTGCGCAATGGTTATTAGTATCAAATCAAGTTCAATTTTTCAAACCGGAAATTAACACCTAAGTAGCGACGTATGTTTTTTGTGTTTTTTACGATCCTAATACATCGTTCAACTGATTAAAGAGAAAGCGCATTAGTTTTTTCTTTGATGCTTAAAAATTGGGAACTTTTAATTACATATTTAAATCATGACAAAACAAAATTAGTTTTGTTTTAAAAAACTACCTCCAATGTATGCTTCGAAATAGTTTTTATCAAAGCAGATCGTGAAAGTTTAACCGTTGTTTGTTGTTGTTCCGACTTTCGATACCAAAATAACGGAATATTTGTGCTCGAGGTGGTTTTTTTTCTTCAGACAAGTTTCGACTTTTTAACTAATCATTTTTGGAAATTTTGAACTAACGGAAATTTTTTTATATCATTCAAAAGGTATTGTTGTCCTGAGTTTAAACGTGAAAAGTGATCGTTTCGTATAAAGTTATGGGCGTTTGAACATTGCCATTTTGGCCAGGTTGGGACAATTAACGCGCGATATATTTCACGCTTTTAACGCGTATGCGGAGATTTAATCCGTCTTAAAAACATTCCAAGTTGGTTGTGAGAAGCTTGTTTGCCATAATTCATTTGTTAAAAGGAGCGTAACCTATTCTCTTGTTTTTTATATGACGTGTGGGGGATGATTTCATAGAGAAATTCAAATTTTCAAGAAAAACTAATTTCTTTTTCATTTACTACATTTATTTTTTTAATGTTACTACTGCTCTATTAATCTTAAAGGCATTCGTAAAATTTAGGGTTTCGCCTTGATACGAGCAGTCTGGTTTACTTTAAGTAAACTGGACATTCTGTTGACTTTGATTGAATAGTATACATAAAATCAGTCAATTTCATTGACTCTGCATTCTTTTTTTTAAATGTAAAAAATTGCTTAGACAATGCAGAAAAATTTGAGATCATTCAATCCTTCTGTTAAAAAGTTTTTTACTCTTCATTCAACTGGCACAATACAGTGTTGATTTAAATTATCCGCACAAAACGAAAAAAACTTGAAATTTGAATATCAAAACGCTTTTTGCTCAAATTGGGTCCTATTTAGACAAAAAATGATGACGGCCAATCTTGCTCGAAAACTCAATGGAACTTACATAGCGCAATTTTTTTAGAAAAACTCGCGCCAAAAAATTTCACTTTTTGTAGTCAATCAAAAGTTAATCCAAACCTATTGGTTTATTTGCTGGCAAAAGTACATCACTGCAAGCCTTAAGTAGCTCAACACAATTTAAAAAAGGGTACAATTTTCTCAGCTTTGTATAAACTTATTTATATTCTTTTGATAACCCAAAAAAGTCAGTTTTAAAAAAAGATATTTTTTTTGCACCCATTTTTGGAGATAACATCCTTCTCAAATCTTGTTGGATCAAATAACGAGGCTTTCAGCTTTCAGTGATATGCTTTTGTTATTTAATGAGCCAATAGATTTGAAGTAAGTTTTGATTGGCTTAAAAAAAACGAAAAGGATTTTTTGGGGTAATTTTTTGGGCCCGAAATATGCAAAACAAATTGCACCATTTTTGTTCCCGCACTCAGTAAAAACAGAAAATAACGATTTTATTACAATTATAACTGTACTTTCATCAAAATTTGAATTTTTTTTGAGCGCCAAAATTAGATATTTAAACGATTTATAATCCAATATAATGACAACATTTTTCGTGACATTATAATAAATTATAATCAATTATAATTGATTTTTTCCCGAAAATCTCTAATAATCTCTTAATAATCTCTTATAACATTTTATAAAAGATTGTAATTTTTTTTCTGTCAAAAATCTCTAAAAATGAGATATTTCTCATTCTTTGGTTCATCTGAACGCGAGATTTTACCACAAAAAAAAGTTTAGAGATCCCTTCTTTTTAGTTGAAAGAATCCCGCAGTAGGAGAGTTGTAACTTGTTTTGATAAACTATGAAACCAAAGCAGTGTGCCAATCAGGAAAGAAATGAAAAAAAACGTTATAAATTTGAATTGATTTGAAAACTGTTGCAACAATTTTTCCATTTTTCACTTGCATTTTTCACTACAAAACACATAAAATATAAGCAATAGGCTATAACTATACAGTTAGCAATTTTAACCGGACCTAAATGCTGGAGTGCAAGATCTTAACTTGGTCGATCTGGATGGAGGATGTTAACTTGATCCAATGAATTAGTTGCAAAAACGCTAATTTATTAGCTATAGTCGTGCCGCATGCGGATGATTTTTCATCGGTGACGTCAGTTGCACATACTTTTGTTTCAACCGTGTTTGTCACGTGCAAAAACAGTTCGTGTACTTTGATTTTAGGAAATGTTTCAACATAAAAAACTTTTACTTTGTTGCTCATATCTTTTCCAAATATTATCAGTTTATCAGTTTTCATTCATGTTCAAAAAAACTTTCATAATGAGAGTATAACGACATTTACAGCGGTGTGGCAATTCTCGGAAGAATCCAGTGAAACATTGCTTAAGACTGAAGAAACAGAACTTCTAGGTAACAAAAATTCCTGATATTTTGATTGCTCAAGGAATGCAACCAATAAAATATTGAGAAGAAAACAAAATAACGGAAAAGTCGAATGCAAAACAGCGTTACAAGAGAAAACCAAAATTATCTGGTCGTGGAGTTAGAGAACTATTAGTATTACACTAGTCGACAAATTGTACACAAATACAAGTTTTTTTTTATAAAATGTATCTTTTCAAGGTCCATTTTGGACTAAAGTTCTTCAAAGTTCAGTGAAGTTTTTACATAGACCAAAAGCATACCATCAGAGCTACCGTCTAGGATACAATCAAGATTTGATTTCAATAACTTACCGATGTAATATGGATCTGAAAATGCAAATTTCTTCACCTGAACTAAGTTTTGCATTCTAGTGAACACTTTCTTGAAAAATCAGAGTAAATTAGTTGTTCATGCGACAATATTCAGCGAGAAATTTTAAATAATCAGAGTGAAACTTTAACTGAACACGGTTACTTCTCAGTTGCTTATGCGGATTGTAAAATTAAGTGCAGATGAAGAACTCTGCCATTTTCAGAAACAGATTAAATTGCTATGACTTTCAACAAAACAAGGCGCTTTTGAAATCTCTATGATCTAAGACAGATCTAAGTATGAGAAGCAATACATGGAATTTAAAAATTTAAAAAATGAACTGGATTAAGTTAACATCCTCCATCCGTAAAGCAGTTTGAGGGCTAAGAAGTTCAATTGATTCTTGATTAGATTTTTACTTGCGGCGCTTAGCTACGCGGCGCTTAGCAATTTTAACCGAGCCCAAATTCTGGGGTACAAGATCTTAACTTGGTCTATCTGGATGGAGGAAGTTAACAAGATCCAATGAAGTTAATGCAAAAAACGCTAATTCATTAGCTAGAGTCGCGCCGCATGCGGATGATTTTTCATCGGTGACGTCAGTTGCACATACTTTTGTTTCAACCGTGCCGGTCTTACAGTCACGTACAAAAACAGTTCGTGTACTTTGATTTTACGAAAAGTTTTAACATAAAATCCTTTTACTCTGTTGCTCATATCTTTTCCAAATATTATCAGTTTATCAGTTTTCATTCATGTTCAAAAAAACTTTCAAAATGAGAGTATAACGACATTTACAGCGGCGCGGCAATTATCGGAAGAATCCAGTGAAACCTTCCTAAGACTGAAGAACCAGAACTTCAAGGTAACAAAAATTTCTGATATTTTGATTGCTCAAGGAATGCAACCCATAAAATATTGAGAAGAAAACAAAATAAAAGAAAGGTCGAATGCAAAGCAGCGTTACAAGAGAAAATCAAAATTATCTGGTCGTGGAGTTAGAAAACTATTATTATTACACTAGTCGACAAAATTATACACAAATACAAGTTTTTTTTTCCAAAATGTCTCTTTTCAAGGTCCATTTTGGACTACAATTCCTTCAAAGTTCAGTGAAGTTCTTACATAGACCAAAAGCAAATCAAGTTCACAACATTACTAAATGATAATCATATCTCGCGGTCAAAACATGAATTTTAAATAAAATTTTCTGCAAAAAAAAAACAGAAATTGCTAACGTTTTAGTGCAGAACTCAATTAAATTGAAATTTTTTTTACAATGGAGACCCTGTATTTATTCTGAAAAATGCCAGTTCGAGATAAATAATCAAATTAAGTTACGTCCAAAAACTCAAACATATTGCTGTCAATAGTGTGTTACGAAGAGCTCATGAAAAGTTTCTAATTTGATATAGGCGTGAGTTACCTATCACTGAGCCCGAAATTGTTTTGAATTGTCTAAAAAAAATAAAGCAGTCAAGTACCCGCATCGGAGTTCCATAAATAAAAACCGATCATAATTGAGTTTCGTTGCCAGTGTCCACAAAAGTGAAAACAAATCGATTATAATCAATTAAAAATGCATTACAATATTGCTTTTTTTAGGCAACAAAATATTTTTTTCATCCATTATAATCAATTTTTTTCACTTTTATGGACACTGACAATGGAACTAAAATTTAATCAATTTTTTTCCACTTTACTTAGATGTGAAGTTTAACGCACATAAAGTCTTTTTTACGTTTTAATTAAAGTTGCTTACGTTGGTTAATTGATTGTAGTTGTTTGAAAGTTGGTTACGTTCGTTGTTCAATTTAAATTTTTTTAACCTAATTTTGATATTTTTGTTATTTTCTTATGTTACTCAACATTACCCCCCCCCCCCCCCCCCCTAGCTTTTGCCCATTTACAACAAACCCCTCCAACGTAACGTTTGGTTCACAACTTGGGAGTGGGGGTTCAAGGAGGGGATGGGATCAGGTGGGGGTAGGGGGATGGGTTCAGGTGTGATGTGTTTAGGTGGGGTGGGGGGTTCAGGTGGGGGGAGGGGTGGGGGGTTTCAGGTGGGGGAAGTGGGTGTGCTCAGGTGGGGGTGTTCAGGTGGGGGATGTTTACCAAAAGTGTAGCCGTAACCTCGAATCATCCAAGCTAAAGGTCTGGTAATCTTTATCGGGATCAAAAACGATCAAGACACGCAAAATTGCTCTAGACGCAAAAATCGACCTTGAGTCCCAGAAAAAAAAGACTTGCTTAATAGAAGAACTTAGTCTGCAATGTGGTAAATAAGGGAAATGGTTTAAGTTTAGACAGGTTGAATAGACTTTCATACATCCTCTGCAACTCGCAGAAATCTCAAAGATTTAAGAAAAATGAAGTAAAGGCTAAACATTCTTTCTGGGTTGACCTCCATGAATTATAAAAACTACTGACAGAGCAATTCCCAGAAAAGATATAACAAGATATAACAAAATAACAAGATATTTGTCCCATTTATCAATATTGTGTGACGAACATTTTTTTTTTCAAATAAAAGTTAAGGTGTCATAGGCCTATCTAAAAAAGTCTGTTTACTAAGTTTGCTTAACTGAGAGCAATTTCTTAATTTAAAAAAAATCATCTGAGTTATCACAACTGTACGATAAACAGTTTGCCATAAAAATGAAAAATTTTTCCGAGTTTCTGAAATTATTTTGGAATGATTCTTCTACACTTTGTGTAGTGCATAAAAAAAGTAGCTCCTCTTACTTCCGTCACTTTTTCGAATTTTTTTTGTCAACAAGCCTCATCAGAGACTGAAAAGAAAGGAAATACCTGACTAGCATTGAAGTTAAGCCCAATCAGATGTTAAAATATAGAAGAATTTAAAAAAAAAAAACAATTTTGGTGATTTTGTCATTTTTCTCAAAACATGTTAACTTCGAAAGTTTCAAATGCGGCCGACTATAATCTAGGTTCTCTCCAAACTGCATGTTATAAAAGACAAGTTGCTACCACAAAAGTCTGTGAGATTCTTTTGCCGTTTTGTCAGTATCAAAAATTGCGTCATACTTTCAAAATTAGATTTTAGAAAGAGTGCTTTCAAAATTAGATTACAGCATAATCTCAAAATTGGTTCGTTCCTACAGAAAGCACTCAGCTAAATTTTTGTTATGTATCATAACATATAATCGAAAACCTAAAAATAATTTTTTTCGAAAATGCGACCTTCGGATGTTCAAAGTTTAGTTGCTATTTTTGATGATTGTTTTTCAGGCTCTGCATGGTGTTCGATCTCTTGTGCTTCTATAGGATGCTCGTAATTAACACTTTTATTGGCGGTATAGTTTTAATCAACATTTTGAAACGGTTTGCTCTAATTCCATGTTATAGTCATATGATCATTTGGACTCTTCGATACGAAAAACAATTTTAGACTAGGGAAAATGATCTAGGAGTCACTGTAACTTAAATTTTAAAAAATGATGGACCCATTGATTTATTATGCCCGGAGTTGTAATAGTCCTTAGCTAATTGGCCGAGATCAATTATAGCCGTAAAATTTGATTTAGTTTCTCAAAAACGGCTTTTATCTTTTTTCCAATTTCGTTTTTATGTTTTTGGTGAAGGTGCAGCAAGATTTCAAAAAAATTTTCTGCAGTTTTCCAAAAGTGGCCCTCTTCCAGAAAGCGAAAGCTCAAATTGTTGTTTCCCTATATTGCATAGTTCAAAAATATGTTTTGTTGTTAAGCTCTAGTTTCAAAGGTTCCATTTACGGAGAAAATTTTCATTAGTTTCTCTCCGGCTACTCCGGAAAAAAACTAGTGCCATGGAAAGCAAATGCTGAGATTTGCTTTGAATCCACATTGTTTTTATTTTAGTAACAATGTCTTATTATTTTTCTTATAACGAACAAACGAAGTTCAGATGCTCCGTTTTCGGTTGATAATTTTGTTGTTGATTTTTTTCTGCATGATTTCATCAACGCTTTCCTCCTTTAGAGGGCTTTGATTTCAATTAATAATTCGCGTGTTTTAGATGCTTTAACTCCCAACCACTTTTTGCTTGAACAGTACGCCGCAAATTTTTCATCGCTCTCTCCCTGGGAATACTTCGATCATAAGAAAAGGTACGTACGAGCGCAGTCTTACGCTGACGCTATATGGTCTTGTTGGCTACGAAAATATGTCCCCTTAATTAAGAAGCGTGCGAAGCGGAACACGCAACCTGACGTTGTTTCAAAAACGGGTGATCTCGTATGGGTGATTGAGCTCGACAGCCCGCGAGGATATAACCATCTCGTTCGCATCGTTAAACTTAACTACGGCAAAGACGGATGCACACGTTCCGCCCTCATCGAAACAGCCACGAGCGAAATTACCGGACCGTTAAGCTCGTCCCAGTTCTTCCGTCTTTGGGGGCGGAGGATGTCGCGGAGAAAAACTAAACGCGAAAGTAAATAAGAGTGAAAAGCTGGTTCTATAACAGGACTAAAGCCTAACGTATATGACACTGGTCAAACCGCCGGTCCATGAGGTTCAAGTCCCCCTATTCGCTAACCTTTATACATGTATACTCGAGGGGCTATAGACCCATTTGACCGTTTTACCGTTTTTTCTCACATATGACCTCCAAAAAAAGCAATTTGTCTTAAGAGCAATTACCAGTGTTTTGAGAGTTTGCTTTGAGTTTGCAGCTACAAACTGTTGTCGTTATGAATAACTCAAAATGCTTTTGTTAATTGCTGAGAAATAATTGTTGTTATTTCAGATGTTTCATTCGGTTATTTTTTGGTTTTTTTGAGATAATGACAGATTGGTGTGGGCACAAAACCGCTCAATTGGCTCAAGTGGTTTTTGGGCAGAATGGTTGTTTTGAGAAGTTTTAAAAGCCTAACAGAACATATTTGTTCATCTATAGGCCTGACAACCAATAAAATCTTCCTAATCGATCAGCAACTGACGTTTTTAGAGCCCATGAACAGGGGCGGGTGTATGATTTTCTTGAGGGGCTGATTTTCAAAATGTTTTCAAAACAATTTTTGTCGATCTTTTTTTTTAAGATTAGCCGAATTGATTTCCCGAGCTCTTCCAGATCATTAAAAAGACACTGTTCTTGCTTATTTGTTTGCGCCTCTAGCGAGTTTTCGAAAAACAGGCTGAAAAAGCGTTTTTTGCCCGCTCCCTGTTCAAAAAAAGTGTATATTGGCACCAAAAGGCCCGAGTAGAGTATTGAATAGTTTTGTGGGGAAAAAATGGAAAAAGAGCCGTAATTAAAAATAATTAGAAATTTGCCGAAAATACAAAAGTAGCTTCTGTTTTACTATTTCTCTTACAAGTAGTGTGTAAATGAAGAGGGCTAGGAAGAGGACGACGAAGATAATTATCATTGTGACGATCATGTGCCACCTGTAGTGCTTCCAGATGATGTGTTTGAAGGTCGCCCAGGGGGACGTGAACCAGAGGAAGGAGGTGGCCGGGCGGCTGCAATCAAGCACAATTTGTGATACAGTTCATGATACAGTTCATGATACAGTTCATGATGTACAATGATACTGACAGGCTATGATATATCGAACAGTTTTATGATCAATTAGGAGATGATAGCAAGCTCAAGCTCCCGCATAAATTCCATGTAAATCCTTCCTATATAATACTTTAATAACTTTTAAAACATTTTCAAAGATTTAAAGTATAGACGCTTGGATAGCCAGCGCGATAAACGCTTGGATAGATTAAAACACATTGACGTATGGGGATAGCATCCCTCAAACGACAAACCAAACGATCGACGACTCAGCTGTAATTGTGTTATGTTTGTTATTCAAAATCGTATCAATGTAGTTCAATTTGAACATGAAGCGCTCTACTCATTGCAACTGAAGAAAAAACAGATTTTCGCTTAGGTTCAAAGAAGATTTTTTGCCTAGAGGCTGGCTAGAGTTCATTCTAGCAGGACACATCTTTTATAAAGAATCCGTGTTCGATTAAAACTTCGAGAAACTGCTCGGAAATCTGGAAGAACGACTGAAAAGCTCAAATAGTTTACTCGTCTGACGGTCGTTGTTGAAAGTATTGTGAGCATGTATATTTTCTGAAAACATATAGTTCCGACCAGTTTTTTGCAACTTAAGTTTGAAAGAGACGAAAAAAACATCATGGAAGAATAAAGTTCCTTCTGACTTTAATGGTCGGAAAAAACTTTTCATATCTGTTTCAACCCAATCAGAGGAAAAGGTAGTGGTAGGCCAACAAGGCGAAAAGCCAACAGGCCGAAAACAAGATTATAATTCAAATAATCCGAAAATTATTATTGTTACGAAACATAACAACAGATTGTCCATGTTATTATGCAGTTGAGATTTAATTCTGATGAATTTACGTTAGTCCGAATTAAGTTCGACAGCAATTTTAAGTTACGTTTACTTGAATTAGTTTACCCAATGATTCATCAAGAAACATCAAAAGCTACTGAAAAGAAAACATCAAAAGCTACTGAAAAATTTGGCTTTAACCCGGCTTTCAAAACAGTTTAGAAGCGTTTCTAACATTCCGATTTTTGCTCTTGATTAAAATTTTGAGTAAAATACTTCTTACATCATAAATATAGCAAATTCTTGCATAAATCAGAGCGTTTATAAACTACCAGATGGCAAATTGTAATTTTAAGAGCATTTTCCGATACAAAACTTTTAAAATGTGTTTTTATATCAACTCATGAAGTAGCTTCGATTTCTATTTATTTCAATTTGGAATTTCTAATACTTTCTTTTTAATCAGTAACTGATTGCTTCATGCTACAGGACTGTAACCGCAACCTAGAACCATCCAAGCTAAGGGTCGAGTAGTCTTTATCGGGATCAAAAAGGATCAAGACACGAACATTAATCTAGACGCAAAAGGCGACCTTGAGTCCTAAAAAAGAGAAGTGCTTAACAGAATAACCTAGTCTGGAATGTGGTAAAATAAGGTAAATGCTTAATGTTTAGACAGGTTGAATATACTTTCATACATCCTCTGCAACTCGCAGAAACCTTAAGACTTTAGAAAAATGAAGTAATAGCAAAACATTCCTTCTTGGTTGACCTCGATGTAAACTAAAAATTGTTGATTAAAGAATTCTCAGAAAAGATTTAACAAAACAAAGCCTATTTGTTCCTTGTATCAAAATTGTGTGACAAACTTTTTTTAGATAAAAGTTAAGGTGTCTTAGGTCCATTCAAAAGAGTCTGTTTCTTAATTTTGTTTGACTGATACCAGTTTTTTAATAAAAAAAGCTGATCTGATTTATCAAAACTGTACGATAAACAGTTTGCCATAAAAAAGAAAACTTTTTCCGAGTTTCGTAGATAGTTTTGGAATGATTCTTCTACACTTTGTGTTGTGCATAAAAAGTGTAGCTCCTGTTTTTTCCGATACTTTTTTGATTTTTTTTTCAATTAGCCTCATCAGGGGGGACTGAAAAGGATGAAAAGACCTGACTAGCAAAGCAATTAAGCCTAATCAAATTTTGAAAATCAGAAGCGTTTTGTGAAAAAAAAACAATTTTGGTGACCTCGTAACTTTTCTCAAAACATGTTAATTTCGAAAGTTTCAAATGCGGCCGACTATAATCTAGGTTCTCTCCAAACTGCATGTTATAAAAGACAATTTGCTACCACAAAAGGTACCGCTAAACGATCTAGGAGTCACTGCAACTTAAATCAATAAAAATTTCGTGGGAAAAAGTGACGTCTTTCATTCGAGCGATGTTACTTGCTACATTGAATTTGCGCTTCGATTTTTGCGCTTCGACTTTGACCCTCATTGAAACAGCCACGAGCGAAATTACCGGACCGTTAAGCTCGTCCCAGTTCTTCCGTCTTTGGGGGCGGAGGATGTCGCGGAAAAAAACTAAACGCGAAAGTAAATAAGAGTGAAAAGCTGGTTCTATAACAGGACTAAAGCCTAACGTATATGACACTGGTCAAACCGCCGGTCCATGGGGTTCAAGTCCCCCTATTCGCTAACCTTTATACATGTATACTCGAGGGGCTATAGACCCATTTGACCGTTTTACCGTTTTTTCTCACATATGACCTCCAAAAAAAGCTATTTGTCTTAAGGGTAATTACCAGTGTTTTGAGAGTTTGCTTTGAGTTTGCAGCTACAAACTGTTGTCGTCATGAATGACTCAAAATGCTTTTGTTAATTGCTGAGAAATAATTGTTGTTATTTCAGATGTTTCATTCGGTTATTTTTTGGTTTTTTTGAGATAATGACAGATTGGTGTGGGCACAAAACCGCTCAATTGGCTCAAAAAAACGTGCTATCAATTAGGTTTTTGAGCAGAATGGTTGTTTTGAGAAGTTTTAAAAGCCTAACAGAACATATTTATTTATCTATAGTCCTGACAACCAGTAAAATCCTCCTAATCGCTGAGCAGCTGACATTTTTAGAGCCCATGAACAGGGGCGGATGTATGATTTTCTTGAGGGGGCTGATTTTCAAAATGTTTTCGAAACAAATTTTGTCGATCTTTTTTTTAAGATTGGCTAAATTGATTTCCCGAGCTCTTCCAGATCATTAAAAAGACACTGTTCTGGCTTATTTGTTTGCGCCTCTAGCGAGTTTTTGAAAAACAGGCTAAAAAAGCGTTTTCTGCCCGCTCCCTGTTCAAAAAAAGTGTATATTGGCACCAAAAGGCCCGAGTATTGAATAGTTTTGTGGGGAAAAAATTGAAAAAGTGCCGTACCAATTTGATACGACCACCAATTAGCTAGCCACAGTTCAACTTGGAACGATTTTGTTGCGCGGAAAAATAGGCACGCATGAATTAATCGCGTTAACCCCTCAGCAAAACTTCAAAGCGCCTAATTTAGCCCAGAACATGGCCAATTTGGCAATTTTCAATAACCCAAAACTTTACAAAAAAAATATCTTTTTACATTGGAGCCGAGGAAATTGATGTCTTCATTGTGTTTTAAAAATTTTTGTCAACAACTTTTATTTCGATTATATTATTTCAAAATCTTTTCTCCCTTATACACAAATAATGAAAAATTTGCCGAAAATACAAAAGTAGCTTCTGTTTTACTATTTCTCTTACAAGTAGTGTGTAAATGAAGAGGGCTAGGAAGAGGACGACGAAGATAATTATCATTGTGACGATCATGTGCCACCTGTAGTGCTTCCAGATGATGTGTTTGAAGGTCGCCCAGGGGGACGTGAACCAGAGGAAGGAGGTGGCCGGGCGGCTGCAATCAAGCACAATTTGTGATACAGTTCATGATACAGTTCATGATACAGTTCATGATGTACAATGATACTGACAGGCTATGATATATCGAACAGTTTGATGATCAATTAGGAGATGATAGCAAGCTCAAGCTCCCGCATAAATTCCATGTAAATCCTTCCTATATAATACTTTAATCACTTTTAAAACATTTTCAAAGATTTAAAGTATAGACGCTTGGATAGCCAGCGCGATAAACGCTTGGATAGACTATAACACATTGACGTATGGGGATAGCATCCCTCAAACGACAAACCAAACGATCGACAACTCAGCTGTAATTGTGTTATGTTTGTTATTCAAAATCGTATCAATATAGTTCAAATTGAACATGAAGCGCTCTACTCATTGCAACTGAAGAAAAAACAGATTTTCGCTTAGGTTCAAAGAAGATTTTTTGCCTAGAGGCTGGCTAGAGTTCATTCTAGCAGGACACATCTTTTATAAAGAATCCGTGTTCGATTAAAACTTCGAGAAACTGCTCGGAAATCTGGAAGAACGACTGAAAAGCTCAAATGGTTTTTTCGTCTGACGGTCGTTGTTGAAAGTATTGTGAGCATGTATATTTTCTGAAAACATATAGTTCCGACCAGTTTTTTGCAACTTAAGTTTGAAAGAGACGAAAAAAACATCATGAAAGAATAAAGTTCCTTCTGACTTTAATGGTCGGAAAAAACTTTTCATATCTGTTTCAACCCAATCAGAGGAAAAGGTAGTGGTAGGCCAACAAGGCGAAAAGCCAACAGGCCGAAAACAAGATTATAATTCAAATAATCCAAAAATTATTATTGTTACGAAACATAACAACAGATTGTCCATGTTATTATGCAGTTGAGATTTAATTCTGATGAATTTACGTTAGTCCGAATTAAGTTCGACTGCAATTTTAAGTTACGTTTACTTGAATTAGTTTACCCAATGATTCATCAAGAAACATCAAAAGCTACTGAAAAGAAAACATCAAAAGCTACTGAAAAATTTGGCTTTAACCCGGCTTTCAAAATACTTCTTACATCATAAATATAGCAAATTCTTGCATAAATCAGAGCGTTTATAAACTACCAGATGGCAAATTGTAATTTTAAGAGCATTTTCCGATACAAAACTTTTAAAATGTGTTTTTATATCAACTCATGAAGTAGCTTCGATTTCTATTTATTTCAATTTGGAATTTCTAATACTTTCTTTTTAATCAGTAACTGATTGCTTCATGCTACAGGACTGTAACCGCAACCTAGAACCATCCAAGCTAAGGGTCGAGTAGTCTTTATCGGGATCAAAAACGATCAAGACACGAACATTAATCTAGACGCAAAAGGCGACCTTGAGTCCTAAAAAAGAGAAGTGCTTAACAGAATAACCTAGTCTGGAATGTGGTAAAATAAGGTAAATGCTTAATGTTTAGACAGGTTGAATATACTTTCATACATCCTCTGCAACTCGCAGAAACCTTAAGACTTTAGGAAAAATGAAGTAATAGCAAAACATTCCTTCTTGGTTGACCTAGATGTAAACTAAAAATTAGTTTTTAAAGAATTCTCAGAAAAGATTTAACAAAACAAAGCCTATTTGTTCCTTGTATCAAAATTGTGTGACAAACTTTTTTTAGATAAAAGTTAAGGTGTCTTAGGCCCATTCAAAAGAGTCTGTTTCTTAATTTTGTTTGACTGATACCAGTTTTTTAATAAAAAAAGCTGATCTGATTTATAAAACTGTACGATAAACAGTTTGCCATAAAAAAAAACTTTTTTCGAGTTTCTTAGATAGTTTTGGAATGATTCTTCTACACTTTGTGTAGTGCATAAAAAGTGTAGCTCTTGTTTTTTCCGATACTTTTTTGATTTTTTTTTCAATTAGCCTCATCAGGGGGGATTGAAAAGGATGAAAAGACTTGACTAGCAATGCAATTAAGCCTAATCAAATTTTGAAAATCAGAAGCGTTTTGTGAAAAAAAAAACAATTTTGGTGACCTCGTAACTTTTCTCAAAACACGAAAGTTTCGAATGCGGCCGACTATAATCTAGGTTTTCTCCAAACTGCATGTTATAAAAGACAATTTGCTACCACAAAAGGTACCGCTAAACGATCTAGGAGTCACTGCAACTTAAATCAATAAAAATTTTGTGGGAAAAAGTGACGTCTTTCATTCGAGCGATGTTACTTGCTACATTGAATTTGCGCTTCGACTTTGATTTTGATCATCAAATAGTTTAAAGGGCTCTTATTTATGAAGGGAAAAGAAAAGTTTTCAGGAATTTTCGTTTCCATGGAGAGCATTTGACTAGAGTAACAATGTGTACCTTAGCGCTGAGACCCATTTTTACTGTCAAAAATCATAGCTATTGGAAAGTCCAAGCCTCATGGACTGATTTTTTACTAGCTCTGTGGGTACTGCATATCTCAAAATTGGTTTGTTGCCATAGATAACCCATATTCAAAACAGTTTCTTTGCCTTTTGTTATAATTGGAGTGACAATAGAATTTTTTTCCAAAACAGCTAGTATTATGTTTTAATTTCTACCTAAAAGTGCTGCTAATTTGCAAACAACTTGGAAACTATTTATTTTTAAAGCCCGGTGTTCTTTTAATCCTTATATAGTTAGCCGAGATCGATTATAGCCGTCAAATTTGATTAATTTTTCTCAAAAAAATGGCTTTTTTTAATTTTTCTAAATAATTTTTATGTTTTTGTTGAAGGTGCTGCAAGATTTCAAAAACGTTTTATTTCAGTTTTCTAAAATCGGCCCACTTCCAGAAAGCTAATGCGCAAACTGTTATTCTCTTATATTGCATGGTTCAAAAAACGATCAAAAGTTCAAAGATTTCATGGTTCAAAACTTCAAAGGTTCAATTTATGGAGAAAATTTTCATTAGTTTCTTTCCGGCAATTCCAAACTTGAAAAAAAATTAGCGCCATAGAAAACAAATGCCGAGAATTGCTTTACATTCTACATTACTTTTATTTTAGAGATAACTTCTTATTCTTTTTCTTACAAGGAATAAACGAAATTCTGATGATCCGTTTCCGGTATATTGTTGATGATTTTTTCTACATGATTTCATAAACGCTTTCCTCATTTAGAGGGCCCGCATTTCAGGTAACGATTCGCTTGATTTAGAAGCTTTAACTCCTAACCATTTTTTGCTTGGACAGTATGCCGCAAGCTTTCCCTCGCTCTCTCCTTGGGAATAGTTCGATCATAAGAAAAGGTGCGTACGAGTTCAGTCTTACACTGACGCTATGTGGTCTTGTTGGCTACGAAAATATTGCCCTCATCAAAACATCCACGAGCGAATTTACTCGACCGATCGTTAAGCTTGCCCCAGTTCTTCCGTCTTTGGTGGCGGTGAATGTTGCAGTGCAAAAGTAAACGCGAACGTAGATAAGAACAATTTGTCTCAAGGGCAAATACCAGTGTTTTGAGAGCTTGTTTTGAGTTTGCAGCTGTAACTTTTTGTGAAAGATTCAAAATGCTTCAAATTATCCGTTAAACAGAATTAATTGCTGAGAAAAATTGTTCTTGTTTCAAATGTTTGATTCAGTTATTTTTAGGTTTTTTGAGATATTGACAGATTGGAGCGGGCACAAAACGGCTCATTTGGTTTTTAAAAAATGTGCCCATCAAATAAATTTTTGAGCAGAATTGCTATTTTGAGAAGTTTTAAAAGCCTAACAGAATGTATTTATCTATCTATAGGCCTGACAATCAATTAACTAATCGCTGAGCAACTGACCTTTTCAGAGCCCATGAGCAGGGGCGGCTGGGGGATTTTCTTGAGAGGGGCTGATTTTCAAAAAGTTTTCAAAAGAAATTTTGTCGACCTTATCTTAAGATTGGCCAAATTGATTTCCCGAGCTATTCCAGATCGTTAAAAAGACACTGTTCTGGCTTTTTTGCGCCGCAACCGAATTTTGAAAAACAGGCTGAAAAAGCGCTTTTCGGCAGCTCCCCGCTCAAAAAAAAGCGTATATTGACACCAAAGGCCCCCTTAGAAAAAAATTAGGGTCAGTCGGCCAAAAATGGAGGTCTTAAAATAGTACCAAAGGAAATCGATTGTTATGTTTTGGTTCTAAAAATAAGAGTTGATCATGGGCAGTGGGGAGGGGCAGTGAGGGCGTTCACCTTCAACGCCCTCCCCTCCCCTTACTTCAGTCTTGTCCATGATTAAGGGGGGGAGGGGCAGGGACGGCATCTGCCTTCAACCCCCTTCCCCCCTTAATTCAGCCTTGTCCATCATCAACTCTTGTTTTTAGAGAACCAACGCACAAGGAAAAGAATACTACCGGTCTTACTGGTCTAGTTGATCGAACTCACTATCAATTGAACCAAGTCCAACCGGCATTTCGCGCAGACCAAGTTACAGACACTTCAATCATGGTAATGGTGAGCTACAACTCGAATGAAAAACAAGCTGCGCGTCAGATTTATGCGACCTTGAAAGTCAGCGGGATAAACGCTTGGACCGACTGTTACAACTTCCCTCAAACGATAAACAAAACGGCTGAAGACTCAACTGTAATTGTGGTATTTTATTCACAATCGTATCAAAATAGTTCAAACTGTGAACATGAAGCGCTGTACTCATTGCAACTGAACAAAAAACAGGTTTTCGCTTTAGTTCAAAGAAGATTTTTTGCCTCGAGGCTGGCTAGGGTTTATTCTAGCAGGACACCAAAACTACAACTTTTATGAAGAAACCGTGTTCGATTCTAACTTCGAGAAACTGCTTGGAAATGTGGAAGAAGGACTGAACGGCTCAGATGGTAAACTCGGAAAATATCGTGCTGAAACACGTGTATTACAACAAAAATAAACATAAAGTTCCAACCAGTTTTTTGCAACTGAAAATTAAAAGGGACGACAAAGAAAATCAAATATGTTTCAACCCAATCAGAGGAAAAGCTTGAGATGGGTCAACAAGCCGAAAAGCCAACAAGCCGAAAGCAAGATTATTATTCCAATAGGCCAAAAATAATATTGTTACGAAACATAACAACAGATTTTCCATGTTATTATGCAATCGAGATTTAATTCTGACGAATTTACGTTAATCTGATGTAAGCTCGGCTGGAAGTTTAACGTGCGTTTTACTTGAATGTTAGTTTACCGTATGATTTATGAAAGCATCAAAAGCTACTGAAAACTTTGACTTTATCCCGGCTTTCAAAACAGTTCAGAAGCGTTTGTAACATCCAAGTTTTTGCTTTAGAATAGACGTTTGTCTAATATATAATTTTCATATAATAAATATATCAAATTTTGCATATTTTTGAGTGTTTATAAAATACCAGCTCGCAAATTGTAATTTTATGTGCATTTTCCGATGCAAAACGTTTTAAATGTGTATGTATATCAACTCAAGAAGTAGCCTCCAATTTCTATTTAATTCAATAAAGAGTTTTTAAAAGTTTGTTTTTTAAACAGTAACTGATAGCTTCAAGCTACAGGACTGTAGCCATAACCTGGAACCGTCCAAGCTAAAGATCCGGAGATCTTTATCCGGAGCAAAAACGATTAAGGCTTGCAAACTTATTCTAGACGCAAAAGACGACCTTGAGTCCCAGAAAAGAGACTTGCTTAATAGAAGAACTTAGTCTGGAATGTGGTAAATTAAGGGAAATGGTTTATGCTAAGACAGGTTGAATAGACTTTCATACATCCTCATGAGTTTAGGAAAAATGAAGTAATAGTAAAACAATCTTTCTGGGTTGACCTCCATGTAAAAAAAACTGCTGATAAAACAATTCCCTGAAAAGATTCAACAAAACGAAGCCTATTTGTCCCATGTATCAAAATTGTGTGACAAACATTTTTTAAATAAAAGTTAAGGTGTCATAGGTTCATCTAAAAAAGTCTATTTTTCAAGTTTGCTTAACTGAGAGCAATTTTTTAATTTAAAAAAAAACCATCTGAGTTATCACAACTGTACGATAAACAGTTTGCCATTAAAATGAAAAATTTTCCCGAATTTTTAAAATAATTTTGGAATGACTTTTCTACACTCTATGTATTGCATAAAAAATGTAGCTCCTGTTACTTCCGATATTTTTAATTTTTTTGTCAATTAGCCTCATAAGGGATTGAAAAGATAGGAAAAACCTGACTATCAATGCAATTAAGCCTAACCAAATGTTAAAAGTCAGAAAAGTTTCGTGAGAATTTTTTTTTGGTGATTTAGTAATTTTCTCAAAACATGTTGATTTCAAAAGTTTCAAATGCGACCGACTATAATCTAGGTTCTTTCAGAATTGTATGTTTTTAAAGCCGATTTGCTTACCAAAAGTGTCTGTGAGAAAAAAAAATTTGTCGTATAGTCAGTATCAGTAAGCACACAGCTGAACTTTTGTTATGTATCAGAATAAATAATCGAAAATCTAATGATAATTTTTTTTCTCGAAAATGCGACCTTCGGATTTTCAAAATTTAGCTGAAGTTTTTGATGCTTGTTTTTCAGGCTCTGCACGATGGTCGAACTCATGTGCTGCTATAGAATGCCCGTAATTAACACTTTGATTGACGGTATAATTTTCATCAAACATTTTAAAAACGTTTTGCTCTGATTTCATGTTAAAGTCAGTTGATTATTTGGGTTAATCGATACGAAACACAATTTTAGAGTAGGGAAAACGATCTAGGATGTCAATGAAAAATGAAAACTAAAACAACAAAAAAATTGGAACAATGGAAAAAGTGAACGTCTTTCATTCGAGCGATGTTGAGTGCTACATTAATTTCGCGACTCGACTTTGATTTAGACCATCAATTAGTTTGGAAGTAAATTTATTTTTTTGAAGGGCGGAATATTTCAGGAAATTGTTTTTTCCATGAAAGACGTTCACTTCTTCGTTATAATGTGTATCTTAATGCCGAGATTTTTAATTTCAAAATTCATAAGTATTTGAAAATCCAAACCTCATGGACTGATTTATAGATTTCTATGTGGGTACTGCATGTTGGAATCCCTCATACGCAAAGGACCGAATGCGCGAAAAAAAAAATCAGCTAATCAGATTTTAGTAATCTAAGTTTTCGAAAGAAAGTGAACTTTCCCAGCCAGGACTGAATATTGATATTGGTCGAAAATAAAAACGGCAGAAATATGCAAATCTTTCAAGTTGTCACTGATCGTCGCCGAAGTGAACAAAATTTTTATTTCAGGTTGTCATTATGAAAGAAGCAAAATTTTGCTTTATTTGATTCATTTTAATTGAATGGCAATTACTTTTTTTAAAAAACTGTCTTTCGGCTAGTTTTGTTTTCGGTCCTCCGCTCACGAGTTTTTCGCCCATTTGATCCTTCGCACATGAGAATAGTCCCTGTACTGCATATCACAAAGTTGGCTAGCTGCCATACCCGCACTGGAGTTTCATGCGAAAAATCGATTATAATGGACTTTAATCCATATTATTGATTTTCATGCAAACTTCCCATCCAACACATAACTCATGAATCTTTAAGGAATTATAATAGATTATTTTCAATTTTTTTTGACAGTATAATAGTTTTTTCTAGGTCAAAAAAATTCATGAAAATCGATTTGTTTTTCTACAGAAAATTGTTTACAGCTAATTAAACTAATTAAGCTAATGAAACATTTGGATCAGAAAGTTGTACAATTACATCAAAATGAGACCAAATTGCTAAAAAATCAACGTTCCGCAAATTTAAAACCCGAACAAACAAGTTCATCCCTAAAAGAACTCATAAAAATTTGTCCCCTACCCCCACCACTAACCCTACCACCACCACCCCCTCTACTCCCCCAGGTTTCGGCCCCCCGCCACTCCCAAATCCCCCGCCACCCCCTCCCGGTAAAACCCCCTACTTGAGTGTATACACAGTCCAGTTACCTGCAACCGCCCACCCCCCATAGAATTTTTCAGGAATTTTAATCGATTACTTTTGTAACTTTATGGATACTGACTATAAAATG